>NC_068937.1:98325436-98600436 GCF_016801865.2 Culex pipiens pallens | reverse complement strand
GGCTGGACATCACACGACGACATCACCTTCGCAAGGCGGGCGAAGCTCATTTCTTTCACCACCAGCGGCGGCTGCTTCTTCTCCCCGGCCGACTTGCCGGTTGCTGGTACCACGGGGTTGGTTTTTTCTGCTGCTGGGTTCGCATTGTTGTTGTTGTTGCTCTCCTCCGCTAGCGGGCAGAACTTGTTGTTGCTGAGCAGTTTCTCCACATCGCCGTCGTTGCCGCCATCGCCGACGTTGATCTCCTCCTTAGCCTTCCTGCGGCGAACCTTGACCACGGGACGAAATCCGCCCCCGTCCTCTCCTCCTCCTTCAGAGTCTTCCACCTCCATGCCCGTCGCCGCCTGCGTCTTGGGTTGAAACCCGTCCGGTTTCTCCCACACACTTTTCCTCAAGGCCGCGTTCCAGTAGAACGTCCTTCCATTCTCAGCCCTGTGCTCCGTCCACTCACTCTCCACCGTCGCGGCCGCCGCCATGGCCGTCGGCGAAAGTTAACAAAACACCGTCAAAAACGCGCTAAGCTAGCTCGAAAGACGACCAAACCCAACGAAAGTTGAACAGGGAGTGAACGATTTCTCTCTATGTTTCAAATATTTAGCAGAATATTTAAAGAGTGAATTATCAAGTTCTTCAAGTTTATCTTCGTCCTCTTCTTCCAGGGATTTAGAAGTTATCTCACAACACTTTTTCTTATAATATTTTGCTTTTATGACATCTTCATCTTCTTCATCTGTTTCTTCTGCAGCCATCTCTCTTCGTTTTTTTGTTAGTTCGTCTTCCGCGTCCAAATATGCCTGTAAGCGATTTCGGCGGCGGGTGTGCTTAGAAAGCACGGTCTCGAATCCATCGTTGTCTTCTTCGTCGATTTCACTTGTTTCCATTGCATTTTGTTCTGGTTTACTATTCTGCCCATAATTGAAAATTCGGCTATTATGCCAAATCAAGTATTCCGAGAAAAACGCGTTTTAGTGTTTGTCACAAAATCTCCGTCAAGGCAATTTCCCATAAGAGTGGCATATTAGCCGTTTGGTTTTTCGCATCGGCAGCCAAGTCTAAACACTATTTCAGTAAAATTCAAGTTCCAGAAGATGCGTTGGAACATCCCCTACAACCTGGTGCTAATATCTCGATTTTGCCAAAAGTGGATATTAGCCGTTTTTTCAATGGTGGGCAGTATTGTTGCTTTTACTGCTGCTGCTGCTTGGCTCGGGTTCAATCGGTTGTGTACTGTTTTTTTGGTTAACCTTTTTACTCGAATCCGCACATTTTTTGTTCTTTGCTTTGAGTTTGCAAAGCGATTTTTTGCCTACAATCGTCACTGCTGCAGCAGCATTGTTTACAGTGATTAATTTCGGCGTTGGCTGTTTCAGCAACATCCGCAGGGTCCGAACTCCATTTGGGATCCCTGGGAAGAAGTTAATCCAGCGGTCGTTGGTGATGGTCAAAACTTCGCCGTATTTACTCATCACTTTGACTACGTCATCATTGCTTATGCCTAGAGGTAGGTCAAGCACACGAACTTCCGTAGCGTTGTTGTCCAGGTAAATCGGGATTTTGCAACCCTGATATACCAGAGGTTTGTCGATGATGGACGAGGCCATTGCTGAGTCGGCGAACTGCAACACGGCTATTTTTCTTCTATTGCATAATTGCAATGCTCGCAAGTTTTCTTGGTTTACTTGAAGGTCTGCGAGAAATTTTTTTACAAGCTTTGGGCTTGGTTGGTTTTGGAGTTGACAAAAATCCAGAACCACACTGTTTTTGTCTACGGTGCACATTTTAAAAAAAGCGGCGACGCGCACACAAACTGCGAACTGGCGTTGAGAATGCGACTTGTAAGGTCGGCGGTTACTTTGCAACTGTGATTTTGATTTTGATTTTGATTTTGATTTTGATTTTGATTTTGATTTTGATTTTGATTTTGATTTTGATTTTGATTTTGATTTTGATTTTGATTTTGATTTTGATTTTGATTTTGATTTTGATTTTGATTTTGATTTTGATTTTGATTTTGATTTTGATTTTGATTTTGATTTTGATTTTGATTTTGATTTTGATTTTGATTTTGATTTTGATTTTGATTTTGATTTTGATTTTGATTTTGATTTTGATTTTGATTTTGATTTTGATTTTGATTTTGATTTTGATTTTGATTTTGATTTTGATTTTGATTTTGATTCAGGTAAAATCCACCTTCCGATGGGTCCTTCTCAAATAGTGAGCCAATTTATTATCATGCCGATTCTTAAATCATTCTAATTTTAACACCGTCCTATTTTGGACAATTTTCTAAAAAAAATATTTTTCTGTTGCTCATAACTTTGCAACTGTTCACCCATAAATCTTCTTTCAGTTGCATTTGGAGGGTTTTGATTATTTTAGGGATCCGAATGTAAAATTTTCTGGGGACACGATGGAAATAAAATAAAAAGATAAAGCAAAAATTAAAGCAGCCAGGCCTACTGCGTTGCGTTAACCGCAGAGACAGATTCTGTAAACGGATCACATTTCACAGAATTATCAGGGGAGGAAGGATTCGTGGACATACCGTACCAAATTGCTTGATGCAAATTGCATAAACAAAGTTTTATCCAAATTAAAAAAAAAAGATTTGTTCGTAACCCTCTAAATTCCTGAATCTTTTTCGAAATCACTGTATTATTGGCTCTTTTTATGACTTCCCTAGAAGTGCGGTTTTGTCAATGCACTTGGCGGCACTTTTAGCAAAAGAGGCCTTCCAAGCGCCTCCAATGTTCTGCGTAGCTCCTAAGAACCCACTGAAAACATGATACCTTGAAGGGTCAACATCGCGAAAAAAAAACGCGAGTTATTGTTATCATTCACTGTTGGCATTTTTATGAATGTTGCTTTAGAGGTGGGAGAAGTTATCTAGTAATGTACTAAAAAGTTATCTAGTAAAGTACTAAAACTTGAAAAAAATCGCCACTAGATAACTTTTTAGTACAGAAGTTATCTAGTAGCGATGTTTTTTAAAAAAAAACATAGAATTAACTGGATAACCAACCTACTAGATAACTTCTCCAATATTTTTGCTTACTAGATAACTTCGGAAATTTTTTCAATTTTTTCTGGAATTACTAGATAACCATGCTACTAGATAACTTCTCCAAAAAAAAATTCGCCAAGTAGATAACTGAAATTCCACCAATATTTTTGGCTTACTAAATAACTTCGGAGTATTTTTAAATACTTTCTGAAGTCACTAGATAACCAAGCTACTCGATAAATTCTCAAAAAAAAATCCAATATTTTTGACTTACTAGATAACTTTGGAACATTTTTTAATAATTTCTGAAGTTACTAGATAACCAAGCTACTAGATAACTTCTTCAAAAAAAAATAATCCAATATTTATGGTTAACTAGACAACTTTGAAATATTTTTGAATAATTTCTGAAGTTACTAGATAATCAAGCTACTAGATAACTTCTCCAAAAAAAACCAAATATTTATGGCTTACTAGACAACTTTGAAATATTTTTGAATAATTTCTGAAGTTACAAGATAACCAAGCTACTAGATAACTTCTCCAAAAATAATTCCAATATTTCTGGCTTACTAGATAACTTCGGAATATTTTTTTAATTATTTCTGAAATTACCAGATAACCAAGCTACTAGATAACTTCTCCAAAAAAAAATCCAATATTTTTGACTTACTAGATAACTTCGGAATATTTTTTAATAATTTCTGAAGTTACTAGATAACCAGGCTGCTAGATAACTTCTCCAAAAAAAAATCCAATATTTTTGACTTACTAGATAACTTCGGAATATTTTTTAATTATTTCTGAAGTTACTAGATAACCAGGCTGCTAGATAACTTCTTCAAAAAAAAATAATCCAATATTTATGGTTTACTAGACAACTTTGAAATATTTCTGAATAATTTCTGAAGTTACTAGATAACCAAGCTACTAGATAACTTCTCCAAAAAAAATCCAATATTTTTGACTTACTAGATAACTTCGGAATATTTTTTAATTATTTCTGAAATTACTAGATAACCAGGCTGCTAAATAACTTCTCGAAAAAAAAATCCAATATTTTTGACTTACTAGATAACTTCGGAATATTTTTTAATAATTTCTGAAGTTACTAGATAACCAGGCTGCTAGATAACTTCTCCAAAAAAAAATCCTTATTTTTGACTTACTAGATAACTTCGGAATATTTTTTAATAATTTCTGAAGTTACTAGATAACCAAGCTACTAGATAACTTCTCCAAAATATTCAAATATTTTTGACTTACTAGATAACTTCGGAATATTTTTTAATAATTTCTGAAGTTACTAGATAACCAGGCTGCTAGATAACTTCTCCAAAAAAAAAATCCAATATTTTTGACTTACTAGATAACTTCGGAATATTTTTTAATAATTTCTGAAGTTACTAGATAACCAAGCTACTAGAAAACTTCTCCAAAAAAAATCCAAATATTTTTTACTTACTAGATAACTTCGGAGTATTTTTTAATTATTTCTGAAGTTACTAAATAACCAAGCTGCTAGATAACTTCTCCAAAAAAATTCCAATATTTTTGACTTACTAGATAACTTCGGAATATTTTTTAATAATTTCTGAAGTTACTAGATAACCAGGCTGCTAGATAACTTCTTCAAAAAAAAATAATCCAATATTTATGGCTTACTAGACAACTTTGAAATATTTTTGAATAATTTCTGAAGTTACAAGATAACCAAGCTACTAGATAACTTCTCCAAAAATAATTCCAATATTTCTGGCTTACTAGATAACTTCGGAATATTTTTTTAATAATTTCTGAAAATACCAGATAACCAAGCTACTAGATAACTTCTCCAAAATATTCAAATATTTTTGACTTACTAGATAACATCGGAATATTTTTTAATAATTTATGAAATTACCAGATAACCAAGCTACTAGATAACTTCTCCAAAAATAATTCCAATATTTCTGGCTTACTAGATAACTTCGGAATATTTTTTTAATAATTTCTGAAATTACCAGATAACCAAGCTACTAGATAACTTCTCCAAAATATTCAAATATTTTTGACTTACTAGATAACTTCGGAATATTTTTTAATAATTTATGAAATTACCAGATAACCAAGCTACTAGATAACTTCTCCAAAAATAATTCCAATATTTCTGGCTTACTAGATAACTTCGGAATATTTTTTTAATAATTTCTGAAATTACCAGATAACCAAGCTACTAGATAACTTCTCCAAAATATTCAAATATTTTTGACTTACTAGATAACTTCGGAATATTTTTGAATAATTTCTGAAGTTACAAGATAACCAAGCTACTAGATAACTTCTCCAAAAATAATTCCAATATTTCTGGCTTACTAGATAACTTCGGAATATTTTTTTAATAATTTCTGAAAATACCAGATAACCAAGCTACTAGATAACTTCTCCAAAATATTCAAATATTTTTGACTTACTAGATAACATCGGAATATTTTTTAATAATTTATGAAATTACCAGATAACCAAGCTACTAGATAACTTCTCCAAAAATAATTCCAATATTTCTGGCTTACTAGATAACTTCGGAATATTTTTTTAATAATTTCTGAAATTACCAGATAACCAAGCTACTAGATAACTTCTCCAAAATATTCAAATATTTTTGACTTACTAGATAACTTCGGAATATTTTTTAATAATTTCTGAAGTTACTAGATAACCAAGCTACTAGATAACTTCTCCAAAAAAAAATCCAATATTTTTGACTTACTAGATAACTTCGGAATATTTTTTAATTATTTCTGAAGTTACTAGATAACCAGGCTGCTAGATAACTTCTTCAAAAAAAAATAATCCAATATTTATGGTTTACTAGACAACTTTGAAATATTTTTGAATAATTTCTGAAGTTACTAGATAACCAAGCTACTAGATAACTTCTCCAAAAAAAAAATCCAATATTTTTGACTTACTAGATAACTTCGGAATATTTTTTAATTATTTCTGAAATTACTAGATAACCAGGCTGCTAAATAACTTCTCGAAAAAAAAATCCAATATTTTTGACTTACTAGATAACTTCGGAATATTTTTTAATAATTTCTGAAGTTACTAGATAACCAGGCTGCTAGATAACTTCTTCAAAAAAAAATAATCCAATATTTATGGTTTACTAGACAACTTTGAAATATTTCTGAATAATTTCTGAAGTTACTAGATAACCAAGCTACTAGATAACTTCTCCAAAAAAAAATCCAATATTTTTGACTTACTAGATAACTTCGGAATATTTTTTAATTATTTCTGAAATTACTAGATAACCAGGCTGCTAAATAACTTCTCGAAAAAAAAATCCAATATTTTTGACTTACTAGATAACTTCGGAATATTTTTTAATAATTTCTGAAGTTACTAGATAACCAAGCTGCTAGATAACTTCTCCAAAAAAAATCCAAATATTTTTTACTTACTAGATAACTTCGGAATATTTTTTAATAATTTCTGAAATTACTAGATAACCAGGCTGCTAGATAACTTCTCAAAAAAAAAATCCAATATTTTTGACTTACTAGATAACTTCGGAATATTTTTTAATAATTTCTGAAGTTACTAGATAACCAGGCTGCTAGATAACTTCTCCAAAAAAAAATCCTTATTTTTGACTTACTAGATAACTTCGGAATATTTTTTAATAATTTCTGAAGTTACTAGATAACCAAGCTACTAGAAAACTTCTCCAAAAATAATTCCAATATTTCTGGCTTACTAGATAACTTCGGAATATTTTTTTAATAATTTCTGAAAATACCAGATAACCAAGCTACTAGATAACTTCTCCAAAATATTCAAATATTTTTGACTTACTAGATAACTTCGGAATATTTTTTAATAATTTATGAAATTACCAGATAACCAAGCTACTAGATAACTTCTCCAAAAATAATTCCAATATTTCTGGCTTACTAGATAACTTCGGAATATTTTTTTAATAATTTCTGAAATTACCAGATAACCAAGCTACTAGATAACTTCTCCAAAATATTCAAATATTTTTGACTTACTAGATAACTTCGGAATATTTTTTAATAATTTCTGAAGTTACTAGATAACCAAGCTACTAGAAAACTTCTCCAAAAATAATTCCAATATTTCTGGCTTACTAGATAACTTCGGAATATTTTTTTAATAATTTCTGAAAATACCAGATAACCAAGCTACTAGATAACTTCTCCAAAATATTCAAATATTTTTGACTTACTAGATAACTTCGGAATATTTTTTAATAATTTCTGAAGTTACTAGATAACCAGGCTGCTAGATAACTTCTCCAAAAAAAAATCCTTATTTTTGACTTACTAGATAACTTCGGAATATTTTTTAATAATTTCTGAAGTTACTAAATAACCAAGCTACTAGATAACTTCTCCAAAAAAAAATCCAATATTTTTGACTTACTAGATAACTTCGGAATATTTTTTAATTATTTCTGAAATTACTAGATAACCAGGCTGCTAAATAACTTCTCGAAAAAAAAATCCAATATTTTTGACTTACTAGATAACTTCGGAATATTTTTTAATAATTTCTGAAGTTACTAGATAACCAGGCTGCTAGATAACTTCTTCAAAAAAAAATAATCCAATATTTATGGTTTACTAGACAACTTTGAAATATTTCTGAATAATTTCTGAAGTTACTAGATAACCAAGCTACTAGATAACTTCTCCAAAAAAAAATCCAATATTTTTGACTTACTAGATAACTTCGGAATATTTTTTAATTATTTCTGAAATTACTAGATAACCAGGCTGCTAAATAACTTCTCGAAAAAAAAATCCAATATTTTTGACTTACTAGATAACTTCGGAATATTTTTTAATAATTTCTGAAGTTACTAGATAACCAGGCTGCTAGATAACTTCTCCAAAAAAAAATCCTTATTTTTGACTTACTAGATAACTTCGGAATATTTTTTAATTATTTCTGAAGTTACTAAATAACCAAGCTACTAGATAACTTCTCCAAAAAAAATCCAATATTTTTGACTTACTAGATAACTTCGGAATATTTTTTAATTATTTCTGAAATTACTAGATAACCAGGCTGCTAAATAACTTCTCGAAAAAAAAATCCAATATTTTTGACTTACTAGATAACTTCGGAATATTTTTTAATAATTTCTGAAGTTACTAGATAACCAGGCTGCTAGATAACTTCTCCAAAAAAAAAAATCAAATATTTTTGACTTACTAGATAACTTCGGAATATTTTTTAATAATTTCTGAAGTTACTAGATAACCAAGCTACTAGATAACTTCTCCAAAATATTCAAATATTTTTGACTTACTAGATAACTTCGGAATATTTTTTAATAATTTCTGAAGTTACTAGATAACCAGGCTGCTAGATAACTTCTCCAAAAAAAAATCCAATATTTTTGACTTACTAGATAACTTCGGAATATTTTTTAATAATTTCTGAAGTTACTAGATAACCAAGCTGCTAGATAACTTCTCCAAAAAAAATCCAAATATTTTTTACTTACTAGATAACTTCGGAATATTTTTTAATAATTTCTGAAATTACTAGATAACCAGGCTGCTAGATAACTTCTCAAAAAAAAAATCCAATATTTTTGACTTACTAGATAACTTCGGAATATTTTTTAATAATTTCTGAAGTTACTAGATAACCAGGCTGCTAGATAACTTCTCCAAAAAAAAATCCTTATTTTTGACTTACTAGATAACTTCGGAATATTTTTTAATAATTTCTGAAGTTACTAGATAACCAAGCTACTAGAAAACTTCTCCAAAAATAATTCCAATATTTCTGGCTTACTAGATAACTTCGGAATATTTTTTTAATAATTTCTGAAAATACCAGATAACCAAGCTACTAGATAACTTCTCCAAAATATTCAAATATTTTTGACTTACTAGATAACTTCGGAATATTTTTTAATAATTTATGAAATTACCAGATAACCAAGCTACTAGATAACTTCTCCAAAAATAATTCCAATATTTCTGGCTTACTAGATAACTTCGGAATATTTTTTTAATAATTTCTGAAATTACCAGATAACCAAGCTACTAGATAACTTCTCCAAAATATTCAAATATTTTTGACTTACTAGATAACTTCGGAATATTTTTTAATAATTTCTGAAGTTACTAGATAACCAAGCTACTAGAAAACTTCTCCAAAAATAATTCCAATATTTCTGGCTTACTAGATAACTTCGGAATATTTTTTTAATAATTTCTGAAAATACCAGATAACCAAGCTACTAGATAACTTCTCCAAAATATTCAAATATTTTTGACTTACTAGATAACTTCGGAATATTTTTTAATAATTTATGAAATTACCAGATAACCAAGCTACTAGAAAACTTCTCCAAAAATAATTCCAATATTTCTGGCTTACTAGATAACTTCGGAATATTTTTTTAATAATTTCTGAAATTACCAGATAACCAAGCTACTAGATAACTTCTCCAAAATATTCAAATATTTTTGACTTACTAGATAACTTCGGAATATTTTTTAATAATTTCTGAAGTTACTAGATAACCAAGCTACTAGATAACTTCTCCAAAAAAAAATCCAATATTTTTGACTTACTAGATAACTTCGGAATATTTTTTAATTATTTCTGAAGTTACTAGATAACCAGGCTGCTAGATAACTTCTCCAAAAAAAATCCAATATTTTTGACTTACTAGATAACTTCGGAATATTTTTTAATAATTTCTGAAGTTACTAGATAACCAGGCTGCTAGATAACTTCTTCAAAAAAAACAATCCAATATTTATGGTTTACTAGACAACTTTGAAATATTTCTGAATAATTTCTGAAGTTACTAGATAACCAAGCTACTAGATAACTTCTCCAAAAAAAAATCCAATATTTTTGACTTACTAGATAACTTCGGAATATTTTTTAATTATTTCTGAAATTACTAGATAACCAAGCTACTAGATAACTTCTCCAAAAAAAAATCCAATATTTTTGACTTACTAGATAACTTCGGAATATTTTTTAATTATTTCTGAAGTTACTAGATAACCAGGCTGCTAGATAACTTCTTCAAAAAAAACAATCCAATATTTATGGTTTACTAGACAACTTTGAAATATTTCTGAATAATTTCTGAAGTTACTAGATAACCAAGCTACTAGATAACTTCTCCAAAAAAAATCCAAATATTTTTGACTTACTAGATAACTTCGGAATATTTTTTAATTATTTCTGAAGTTACTAAATAAACAAGCTACTAGATAACTTCTCCAAAAAAAAATCCAATATTTTTGACTTACTAGATAACTTCGGAATATTTTTTAATAATTTCTGAAGTTACTAGATAACCAAGCTACTAGATAACTTCTCCAAAATATTCAAATATTTTTGACTTACTAGATAACTTCGGAATATTTTTTAATAATTTCTGAAGTTACTAGATAACCAAGCTACTAGATAACTTCTCCAAAAAAAATCCAAATATTTTTGACTTACTAGATAACTTCGGAATATTTTTTAATTATTTCTGAAGTTACTAAATAAACAAGCTACTAGATAACTTCTCCAAAAAAAAATCCAATATTTTTGACTTACTAGATAACTTCGGAATATTTTTTAATAATTTCTGAAGTTACTAGATAACCAAGCTGCTAGATAACTTCTCCAAAAAAAATCCAAATATTTTTTACTTACTAGATAACTTCGGAATATTTTTTAATTATTTCTGAAATTACTAGATAACCAGGCTGCTAGATAACTTCTGCAAAAAAAAATCCAATATTTTTGACTTACTAGATAACTTCGGAATATTTTTTAATAATTTCTGAAGTTACTAGATAACCAAGCTACTAGATAACTTCTCCAAAATATTCAAATATTTTTGACTTACTAGATAACTTCGGAATATTTTTTAATAATTTCTGAAGTTACTAGATAACCAAGCTGCTAGATAACTTCTCCAAAAAAAATCCAAATATTTTTTACTTACTAGATAACTTCGGAATATTTTTTAATTATTTCTGAAATTACTAGATAACCAGGCTGCTAGATAACTTCTCCAAAAAAAATCCAATATTTTTGACTTACTAGATAACTTCGGAATATTTTTTAATAATTTCTGAAGTTACTAGATAACCAAGCTACTAGATAACTTCTCCAAAATATTCAAATATTTTTGACTTACTAGATAACTTCGGAATATTTTTTAATAATTTCTGAAGTTACTAGATAACCAAGCTACTAGATAACTTCTCCAAAAAAAAATCCAATATTTTTGACTTACTAGATAACTTCGGAATATTTTTTAATTATTTCTGAAGTTACTAGATAACCAGGCTGCTAGATAACTTCTCCAAAAAAAATCCAATATTTTTGACTTACTAGATAACTTCGGAATATTTTTTAATAATTTCTGAAGTTACTAGATAACCAGGCTGCTAGATAACTTCTTCAAAAAAAACAATCCAATATTTATGGTTTACTAGACAACTTTGAAATATTTCTGAATAATTTCTGAAGTTACTAGATAACCAAGCTACTAGATAACTTCTCCAAAAAAAATCCAAATATTTTTGACTTACTAGATAACTTCGGAATATTTTTTAATTATTTCTGAAGTTACTAAATAAACAAGCTACTAGATAACTTCTCAAAAAAAAAATCCAATATTTTTGACTTACTAGATAACTTCGGAATATTTTTTAATAATTTCTGAAGTTACTAGATAACCAAGCTACTAGATAACTTCTCCAAAATATTCAAATATTTTTGACTTACTAGATAACTTCGGAATATTTTTTAATAATTTCTGAAGTTACTAGATAACCAAGCTACTAGATAACTTCTCCAAAAAAAATCCAAATATTTTTGACTTACTAGATAACTTCGGAATATTTTTTAATTATTTCTGAAGTTACTAAATAAACAAGCTACTAGATAACTTCTCCAAAAAAAAATCCAATATTTTTGACTTACTAGATAACTTCGGAATATTTTTTAATAATTTCTGAAGTTACTAGATAACCAAGCTGCTAGATAACTTCTCCAAAAAAAATCCAAATATTTTTTACTTACTAGATAACTTCGGAATATTTTTTAATTATTTCTGAAATTACTAGATAACCAGGCTGCTAGATAACTTCTCCAAAAAAAAATCCAATATTTTTGACTTACTAGATAACTTCGGAATATTTTTTAATAATTTCTGAAGTTACTAGATAACCAAGCTACTAGATAACTTCTCCAAAATATTCAAATATTTTTGACTTACTAGATAACTTCGGAATATTTTTTAATAATTTCTGAAGTTACTAGATAACCAAGCTGCTAGATAACTTCTCCAAAAAAAATCCAAATATTTTTTACTTACTAGATAACTTCGGAATATTTTTTAATTATTTCTGAAATTACTAGATAACCAGGCTGCTAGATAACTTCTCCAAAAAAAAATCCAATATTTTTGACTTACTAGATAACTTCGGAATATTTTTTAATAATTTCTGAAGTTACTAGATAACCAAGCTACTAGATAACTTCTCCAAAATATTCAAATATTTTTGACTTACTAGATAACTTCGGAATATTTTTTAATAATTTCTGAAGTTACTAGATAACCAGGCTGCTAGATAACTTCTCCAAAAAAAAATCCAATATTTTTGACTTACTAGATAACTTCGGAATATTTTTTAATAATTTCTGAAGTTACTAGATAACCAAGCTACTAGAAAACTTCTCCAAAAAAAATCCAAATATTTTTGACTTACTAGATAACTTCGGAGTATTTTTTAATTATTTCTGAAGTTACTAAATAACCAAGCTGCTAGATAACTTCTCCAAAAAAATTCCAATATTTTTGACTTACTAGATAACTTCGGAATATTTTTTAATAATTTCTGAAGTTACTAGATAACCAGGCTGCTAGATAACTTCTTCAAAAAAAAATAATCCAATATTTATGGCTTACTAGACAACTTTGAAATATTTTTGAATAATTTCTGAAAATACCAGATAACCAAGCTACTAGATAACTTCTCCAAAATATTCAAATATTTTTGACTTACTAGATAACTTCGGAATATTTTTTAATAATTTATGAAATTACCAGATAACCAAGCTACTAGATAACTTCTCCAAAATATTCAAATATTTTTGACTTACTAGATAACTTCGGAATATTTTTTAATAATTTATGAAATTACCAGATAACCAAGCTACTAGATAACTTCTCCAAAAATAATTCCAATATTTCTGGCTTACTAGATAACTTCGGAATATTTTTTTTAATAATTTCTGAAATTACCAGATAACCAAGCTACTAGATAACTTCTCCAAAATATTCAAATATTTTTGACTTACTAGATAACTTCGGAATATTTTTTAATAATTTCTGAAGTTACTAGATAACCAAGCTACTAGATAACTTCTCCAAAAATAATTCCAATATTTCTGGCTTACTAGATAACTTCGGAATATTTTTTTAATAATTTCTGAAAATACCAGATAACCAAGCTACTAGATAACTTCTCCAAAATATTCAAATATTTTTGACTTACTAGATAACTTCGGAATATTTTTTAATAATTTATGAAATTACCAGATAACCAAGCTACTAGATAACTTCTCCAAAAATAATTCCAATATTTCTGGCTTACTAGATAACTTCGGAATATTTTTTTTAATAATTTCTGAAATTACCAGATAACCAAGCTACTAGATAACTTCTCCAAAATATTCAAATATTTTTGACTTACTAGATAACTTCGGAATATTTTTTAATAATTTATGAAATTACCAGATAACCAAGCTACTAGATAACTTCTCCAAAAATAATTCCAATATTTCTGGCTTACTAGATAACTTCGGAATATTTTTTTAATAATTTCTGAAATTACCAGATAACCAAGCTACTAGTTAACTTCTCCAAAAATAATTCCAATATTTCTGGCTTACTAGATAACTTCGGAATATTTTTTTAATAATTTCTGAAATTACCAGATAATCAAGCTACTAGATAACTTCTCCAAAATATTCAAATATTTTTGACTTACTAGATAACTTCGGAGTATTTTTTAATTATTTCTGAAGTTACTAAATAACCAAGCTGCTAGATAACTTCTCCAAAAAAATTCCAATATTTTTGACTTACTAGATAACTTCGGAATATTTTTTAATAATTTCTGAAGTTACTAGATAACCAGGCTGCTAGATAACTTCTTCAAAAAAAAATAATCCAATATTTATGGCTTACTAGACAACTTTGAAATATTTTTGAATAATTTCTGAAGTTACAAGATAACCAAGCTACTAGATAACTTCTCCAAAAATAATTCCAATATTTCTGGCTTACTAGATAACTTCGGAATATTTTTTTAATAATTTCTGAAAATACCAGATAACCAAGCTACTAGATAACTTCTCCAAAATATTCAAATATTTTTGACTTACTAGATAACTTCGGAATATTTTTTAATAATTTATGAAATTACCAGATAACCAAGCTACTAGATAACTTCTCCAAAAATAATTCCAATATTTCTGGCTTACTAGATAACTTCGGAATATTTTTTTTAATAATTTCTGAAATTACCAGATAACCAAGCTACTAGATAACTTCTCCAAAATATTCAAATATTTTTGACTTACTAGATAACTTCGGAATATTTTTTAATAATTTATGAAATTACCAGATAACCAAGCTACTAGATAACTTCTCCAAAAATAATTCCAATATTTCTGGCTTACTAGATAACTTCGGAATATTTTTTTAATAATTTCTGAAATTACCAGATAACCAAGCTACTAGTTAACTTCTCCAAAAATAATTCCAATATTTCTGGCTTACTAGATAACTTCGGAATATTTTTTTAATAATTTCTGAAATTACCAGATAATCAAGCTACTAGATAACTTCTCCAAAATATTCAAATATTTTTGACTTACTAGATAACTTCGGAGTATTTTTTAATTATTTCTGAAGTTACTAAATAACCAAGCTGCTAGATAACTTCTCCAAAAAAATTCCAATATTTTTGACTTACTAGATAACTTCGGAATATTTTTTAATAATTTCTGAAGTTACTAGATAACCAGGCTGCTAGATAACTTCTTCAAAAAAAAATAATCCAATATTTATGGCTTACTAGACAACTTTGAAATATTTTTGAATAATTTCTGAAGTTACAAGATAACCAAGCTACTAGATAACTTCTCCAAAAATAATTCCAATATTTCTGGCTTACTAGATAACTTCGGAATATTTTTTTAATAATTTCTGAAAATACCAGATAACCAAGCTACTAGATAACTTCTCCAAAATATTCAAATATTTTTGACTTACTAGATAACTTCGGAATATTTTTTAATAATTTATGAAATTACCAGATAACCAAGCTACTAGATAACTTCTCCAAAATATTCAAATATTTTTGACTTACTAGATAACTTCGGAATATTTTTTAATAATTTATGAAATTACCAGATAACCAAGCTACTAGATAACTTCTCCAAAAATAATTCCAATATTTCTGGCTTACTAGATAACTTCGGAATATTTTTTTAATAATTTCTGAAATTACCAGATAACCAAGCTACTAGTTAACTTCTCCAAAAATAATTCCAATATTTCTGGCTTACTAGATAACTTCGGAATATTTTTTTAATAATTTCTGAAATTACCAGATAATCAAGCTACTAGATAACTTCTCCAAAATATTCAAATATTTTTGACTTACTAGATAACTTCGGAATATTTTTTAATAATTTATGAAATTACCAGATAACCAAGCTACTAGATAACTTCTCCAAAAATAATTCCAATATTTCTGGCTTACTAGATAACTTCGGAATATTTTTTTAATAATTTCTGAAAATACCAGATAACCAAGCTACTAGATAACTTCTCCAAAATATTCAAATATTTTTGACTTACTAGATAACTTCGGAATATTTTTTAATAATTTATGAAATTACCAGATAACCAAGCTACTAGATAACTTCTCCAAAAATAATTCCAATATTTCTGGCTTACTAGATAACTTCGGAATATTTTTTTTAATAATTTCTGAAATTACCAGATAACCAAGCTACTAGATAACTTCTCCAAAATATTCAAATATTTTTGACTTACTAGATAACTTCGGAATATTTTTTAATAATTTATGAAATTACCAGATAACCAAGCTACTAGATAACTTCTCCAAAAATAATTCCAATATTTCTGGCTTACTAGATAACTTCGGAATATTTTTTTAATAATTTCTGAAATTACCAGATAATCAAGCTACTAGATAACTTCTCCAAAATATTCAAATATTTTTGACTTACTAGATAACTTCGGAATATTTTTTAATAATTTATGAAATTACCAGATAACCAAGCTACTAGATAACTTCTCCAAAAATAATTCCAATATTTCTGGCTTACTAGATAACTTCGGAATATTTTTTTAATAATTTCTGAAAATACCAGATAACCAAGCTACTAGATAACTTCTCCAAAATATTCAAATATTTTTGACTTACTAGATAACTTCGGAATATTTTTTAATAATTTATGAAATTACCAGATAACCAAGCTACTAGATAACTTCTCCAAAAATAATTCCAATATTTCTGGCTTACTAGATAACTTCGGAATATTTTTTTAATAATTTCTGAAATTACCAGATAACCAAGCTACTAGTTAACTTCTCCAAAAATAATTCCAATATTTCTGGCTTACTAGATAACTTCGGAATATTTTTTTAATAATTTCTGAAATTACCAGATAATCAAGCTACTAGATAACTTCTCCAAAATATTCAAATATTTTTGACTTACTAGATAACTTCGGAATATTTTTTAATAATTTATGAAATTACCAGATAACCAAGCTACTAGATAACTTCTCCAAAAATAATTCCAATATTTCTGGCTTACTAGATAACTTCGGAATATTTTTTTAATAATTTCTGAAAATACCAGATAACCAAGCTACTAGATAACTTCTCCAAAATATTCAAATATTTTTGACTTACTAGATAACTTCGGAATATTTTTTAATAATTTATGAAATTACCAGATAACCAAGCTACTAGATAACTTCTCCAAAAATAATTCCAATATTTCTGGCTTACTAGATAACTTCGGAATATTTTTTTTAATAATTTCTGAAATTACCAGATAACCAAGCTACTAGATAACTTCTCCAAAATATTCAAATATTTTTGACTTACTAGATAACTTCGGAATATTTTTTAATAATTTATGAAATTACCAGATAACCAAGCTACTAGATAACTTCTCCAAAAATAATTCCAATATTTCTGGCTTACTAGATAACTTCGGAATATTTTTTTAATAATTTCTGAAATTACCAGATAACCAAGCTACTAGTTAACTTCTCCAAAAATAATTCCAATATTTCTGGCTTACTAGATAACTTCGGAATATTTTTTTAATAATTTCTGAAATTACCAGATAATCAAGCTACTAGATAACTTCTCCAAAATATTCAAATATTTTTGACTTACTAGATAACTTCGGAATATTTTTTAATAATTTATGAAATTACCAGATAACCAAGCTACTAGATAACTTCTCCAAAAATAATTCCAATATTTCTGGCTTACTAGATAACTTCGGAATATTTTTTTAATAATTTCTGAAATTACCAGATAACCAAGCTACTAGATAACTTCTCCAAAATATTCAAATATTTTTGACTTACTAGATAACTTCGGAATATTTTTTAATAATTTATGAAATTACCAGATAACCAAGCTACTAGATAACTTCTCCAAAAATAATTCCAATATTTCTGGCTTACTAGATAACTTCGGAATATTTTTTAATAATTTATGAAATTACCAGATAACCAAGCTACTAGATAACTTCTCCAAAAATAATTCCAATATTTCTGGCTTACTAGATAACTTCGGAATATTTTTTAATAATTTCTGAAGTTACTAGATAACCAAGCTACTAGATAACTTCTCCAAAAAAAAATCCAATATTTTTGACTTACTAGATAACTTCGGAATATTTTTTAATTATTTCTGAAGTTACTAGATAACCAGGCTGCTAGATAACTTCTTCAAAAAAAATAATCCAATATTTATGGTTTACTAGACAACTTTGAAATATTTTTGAATAATTTCTGAAGTTACTAAATAACCAAGCTACTAGATAACTTCTCCAAAAAAAAATCCAATATTTTTGACTTACTAGATAACTTCGGAATATTTTTTAATTATTTCTGAAATTACTAGATAACCAAGCTACTAGATAACTTCTCCAAAAAAAAATCCAATATTTTTGACTTACTAGATAACTTCGGAATATTTTTTAATAATTTCTGAAGTTACTAGATAACCAGGCTGCTAGATAACTTCTTCAAAAAAAATAATCCAATATTTATGGTTTACTAGACAACTTTGAAATATTTTTGAATAATTTCTGAAGTTACTAAATAACCAAGCTACTAGATAACTTCTCCAAAAAAAATCCAAATATTTTTTACTTACTAGATAACTTCGGAGTATTTTTTAATTATTTCTGAAGTTACTAAATAACCAAGCTGCTAGATAACTTCTCCAAAAAAATTCCAATATTTTTGACTTAGGGGAAATCTACCCTTTCCAATCAAACACCTATCTTCGTCATATGGAGAGTTTGATGCTCGATTAAAGCTCCAAAAATACTATTTGGGCTATAAACTTACCAGCAACAGCACCGCCTCGAGTAAGCACGCAAATGTATGCCACTTACTGGCCAAAAAGATCACATTTAATGCACTTTTGATCATAATTTTTATTTTGCGAGACCACTTCTCATCATTTTGTTGGCACACACAGTGACACACACGAGAATCCCTCAAACGCTTAATGAATATCGCCAAAATTAACTTTTCACTTTCGCTTACTTTTTCACGGCGCTTAAGATATGAAATTGCTTCCAACTACCGGCAACATGTTCTTTTGACCGTTACTTAGTCACTCACTTGAAGAATAATCCCGAAAAATGTAATAAATTAGCAAGCGCCATAAAAAAAACAAACGCGCCAAGTCGTTTGACGTTTCAATTTTCACTTTGCATTCCAATCGAAGGCTGAAGAAAACCGAGCGAGAGACGAAGGCAAAAAAGAACAAAGGCTGGCCGTCAACACCACCAGCAGCACAGCCAGCGATGCCAGGAAACTTTCCCTATAAATGCCACTTTTCGTGAGTGTTCGTTTGAACTGTCAGCGCAAATGGCAACACTCGACAGAGTGTTGGAAGAAAAAAGAACTAAGCCGATATTAGAAAAATGGGCGTGGCCCAATGCATTCGCCTCGATTAGAATAACCTTGGGAATTTTTTTTGTTAAATGCTTGGTAAAGAAATAGAATAACTTTTAGTGAAAGTGAAAATAAACAGAAATGTTCACAAAAACTTGCTCTACTCGTTGGTGTACTTGGTTTTAGTAAAATTCAAGAGAGACTCTAGATTATCCAGCATCATTCAAACACGACCGCTTATTAGGATTAAAATGGGTAGATTTCCCCAACTAGATAACTTCGGAATATTTTTTAATAATTTCTGAAGTTACTAGATAACCAGGCTGCTAGATAACTTCTTCAAAAAAAATAATCCAATATTTATGGCTTACTAGACAACTTTGAAATTTTTTTGAATAATTTCTGAAGTTACAAGATAACCAAGCTACTAGATAACTTCTCCAAAAATAATTCCAATATTTCTGGCTTACTAGATAACTTCGGAATATTTTTTAATAATTTATGAAATTACCAGATAACCAAGCTACTAGATAACTTCTCCAAAATATTCAAATATTTTTGACTTACTAGATAACTTCGGAATATTTTTTAATAATTTCTGAAGTTACTAGATAACCAGGCTGCTAGATAACTTCTTCAAAAAAAAATAATCCAATATTTATGGTTTACTAGACAACTTTGAAATATTTTTGAATAATTTCTGAAGTTACTAGATAACCAAGCTACTAGATAACTTCTCCAAAAAAAATCCAAATATTTTTGACTTACTAGATAACTTCGGAATATTTTTTAATTATTTCTGAAATTACTAAATAACCAAGCTACTAGATAACTTCTCCAAAAAAAAATCCAAATATTTTTGACTTACTAGATAACTTCGGAATATTTTTTAATTATTTCTGAAATTACTAAATAACCAAGCTACTAGATAACTTCTCCAAAAAAAAATCCAATATTTTTGACTTACTAGATAACTTCGGAATATTTTTTAATAATTTCTGAAGTTACTAGATAACCAAGCTACTAGATAACTTCTCCAAAAAAAAATCCAATATTTTTGACTTACTAGATAACTTCGGAATATTTTTTAATAATTTCTGAAGTTACCAGATAACCAAGCTACTAGATAACTTCTCCAAAAATAATTCCAATATTTCTGGCTTACTAGATAACTTCGGAATATTTTTGAATAATTTCTGAAATTACCAGATAACCAAGCTACTAGATAACTTCTCAAAAAAGAAAAATTCCAATATTTTTGACTTACTAGATAACTTCGGAATATTTTTTAATAATTTCTGAAGTTACTAGATAACCAAGCTGCTAAATAACTTCTTCAAAAAAAATAATCCAATATTTATGGCTTACTAGACAACTTTGAAATATTTTTGAATAATTTCTGAAGTTACAAGATAACCAAGCTACTAGATAACTTCTCAAAAAATAATTCCAATATTTCTGGCTTACTAGATAACTTCCGAATATTTTTTTAATAATTTCTGAAATTACCAGATAACCAAGCTACTAGATAACTTCTCCAAAAAAATACAAATATTTTTGACTTACTAGCTAAATTCTGAATATTTTTTAATTATTTCTGAAGTTACTAAATAACCTAGCTACTAGATAACTTCTCAAAAAAAAAATTCAAATATTTTTGGCTTACTAGATAACTTTAGAATATTTTTTGATAATTTCTGAAGTTTCTAGTTAACCAAGCTACTAGATAACTTCTCTAAAAATAATTCCAATATTTCTGGCTTACTAGATAACTTCGGAATATTTTTTTAATAATTTCTGAAATTACCAGATAACCAAGCTACTAGATAACTTCTCCAAACAAAAAAATCAATGTTTTGGCTTACTAGATACCTTCGGAATATTTTTTAATAATTTCTGAAGTTACTAGATAACCAAGCTACTTGATAACTTCTCCAAAAAAATACAAATATTTTTGACTTACTAGCTAAAATCTGAATATTTTTTAATTATTTCTGAAGTTACTAAATAACCTAGCTACTAGATAACCTCTCAAAAAAAAAAATTCAAATAATTTTGGCTTACTAGATAACTTTAGAATATTTTTTGATAATTTCTGAAGTTTCTAGTTAACCAAGCTACTAGATAACTTCTCAAAAAAGAAAAATTCCAATATTTTTGACTTACTAGATAACTTCGGAATATTTTTTAATAATTTCTGAAGTTACTAGATAACCAAGCTGCTAGATAACTTCTTCAAAAAAAAATAATCCAATATTTATGGCTTACTAGACAACTTTGAAATATTTTTGAATAATTTCTGAAGTTTCTAGTTAACCAAGCTACTAGATAACTTCTCAAAAAAGAAAAATTCCAATATTTTTGACATACTAGATAACTTCGGAATATTTTTAAATAATTTCTGAAGTTACTTGATAACCAAGCTGCTAGATAACTTCTCCAAAAATAATTCCAATATTTCTGGCTTACTAGATAACTTCGGAATATTTTTTTAATAATTTCTGAAATTACCAGATAACCAAGCTACTAGATAACTTCTCAAAAAAAAATACAAATATTTTTGGCTTACTAGATAACTTCGGAATATTTTTTAATAATTTCAGAAATTACTAGATAACCAAGCTACTAGATAACTTCTCCAAAAAAAAAATTCCAATATTTTTGGCTTACTAGATAACTTCGGAACATTTTATATTAATTTCTGAAGTTACTAGATAACCAAGCTACTAGATAACTTCTCCAAAAAAAATTCCAATATTTTTGACTTACTAGATATTTTTGAATAATTTCTGAAGTTACAAGATAACCAAGCTACTAGATAACTTCTCCAAAAAAAATTCAAATATTTTTGACTTACTAGATAACTTCGGAATATTTTTTAATTATTTCTGAAATTACTAGATAACCAAGCTACTTGATAACTTCTCCAAAAAAAGTTCAAATATTTTTGGCTTACTAGATAACCTCGTAATATTTTTTGATACTTTCTGAAATTACTAGATAACCAAGAAAATTTCAACACGTCATGAAAAAATAAATAAATAAATTAATTGTATGTTTGTTATGCAAAGTTAGTTTGAGGCAAAGTATTACATACTTATATTTTTGCTTTCATTATAGCTTTAGATCTAAGTCAAATTTGAACGTTTCATAAACATTTCCAAAAATGCATGATGATAATTTTGATGATATTTACTAGTTTCACTCACAGTGAAACATGTGCAATTGTTTCAATTACAAAGATTTTTGAACAAAATATTTTTGTTTTTATCCTTATTAGATAACTACGAAATATATTGGAATAAATTTTGAGTTTTCTGGATAACTTAGCTTCTAGCAATCTTTTCCTGAAATATCAGCAATATTTTCGCTTACAAAATAACATCTTCTAAAATTTATGAACATTTTCTAGCTTCGAAATATTTATGAATAATTTTATGTTGAATAACGTGATAACTGCTTTAAAAATTCCGGCAACATTTTAGATAGCTAGTTAGTTTCAGTATGTCTTTAATAATTTTATTTTTGCTGGCAATCCTTGTTGCTTTATTACTTCGGTTTATATTTGCATATACTCTTTTGTTTTTTTGAAAAGTTTTTACAGATCAGATACAAAAAAATACAAATTAACTTGTAAATTGGAGTGTAAACATTGACCATGCGATGATTTCAAATTTTAGAACATTTTAGTACATCTATGGAATTACACTGATACAAATCTAACAAGTCAGTTTAATAAAACTGCTTTATCGATGAATTGATATTGACGTTTATTCTACTATACCAAACAGTGAATCAAATGATTGTTAGTACATTGCGGTACGGAAACATTGCTTTAGCTTTCAATTAATCAACTGAATCATGTTGGATTTATAGATAATTTGATTGATAATAAGAAAATATAGTTTATTTCACATGCTTTCTTGCAGGAGTGTACAGACATTTATATGACACACTGTATGCTCTGATGGAAACCTACTTTACCGAAAGGTCAAACTTCATGTTGATTTTAAGCTTACGATGATTTTAAATAAATGCTTAGCTGTGCAGGCAGGGGCTCTTTCTCAATCGAAGTTGGAATGATTCAACAGTGATAAAATATTATAGTCTTATATCCAAAAGCGTCACATTTTTGTTTTGCAACGACAGATTTTTTTTAAGCATTTGCACATTTTTGCCTCGTATATAGCCATTCTATTATTTCATAAAATTATTTTTTTATGCAGCCATTTTATTGAGTGGCTTATATCGGCTAACGACCTTCTTTCGATAAACGAACCATAGTGGCCGATACAGTTGAAGTACATTTCTATAGGCGTTTATCTTCTTACCTACATCATCGGTCTGATAGCCGAGCGGGCTAAGGCGCGCATCCGCTTTGCTAGTGGTGGATTTGATTTCCGTCAGTAAAATATTTTGTTGTGTGTAGAATAACTGTAAATGCAGTGAATTTTTTTTTGCTCAGGTTGAGACAGTGGCTAGCAGGCTTCACTGAATACCAAGATCTGGTGCGCCGTGGTGCGGTTTTCGTGTCACTATAGAACCCAAATCGAACTGTTTATTGTCACACCATAGCAACTGTACCGGTGCACCCAACTGTATACCAAGATGCAACTCTACAGAATGTTTGATCCAAGTAAACCGAAGGTGACATTGTTTTGATTGAAGTTTGTCAGCCATCTTCTACATCTTCGGGGTGGCCTGGTGGTTGTTATCTCCGTCTTATAAACACGAGGTTCCTGGTTCAATCCTGAGTACAAATATTTTTGAGGTTTTTTTTTTTTAATATTGATTGTCAAAATTACTGATTATATGCATTTTTTAAATAACTTCTTCAAATCTGCGACGCTTTGCCTATGCCTATTTCAGGATTATATGCACGAGAAGATAGAATTTTTTTTCATGACTCTATACGAAATTCTCTTTCTAAAGAATTATTCTACACAAATAAAAAAATCATTTTGAAAAATAAAATAAAATATGTCGAGATTCGAATTATTTTAATATACACATTTCAAGAATTAGGCTTTTTGAAAAATAAATTACGTTTTTTTTTTATTTTTTGCTCGTAAAAAAGCAGGTTTTGTGTACAGTCCAGATTCGATTTTCCACAGTCATGGAAAGTTTCCAAAAAGTATAGGGATAATTCTCTATCAACTCACATGAAATCGAGAAAAATTTGCCCCGACCTCTCTTCGATTTACGTGAAACTTTGTCCTAAGGGGTAACTTTTTTTCACGAGCAAAAAATAAAAAAAGTAATTTATTTTTCAAAAAGCCTCATTCTTGAAATGAGTAAATGAAAATAATTACAACATTGTTCTGGTTAGCCAGAGACTACTAAGCCTTATACTCATTGCACTGATCTTAATATCTCGGATTCGTTAATTTAAGAAAAAAGTAGAATAGTGAATTAGTGGAAGTCAGTTTTTGTCTCCTTTTCGGTTCATTCGCGTTTGTTCAAGCAGAATGTTTGTTTGAAAATTTCCCAAATGTTAACATTGATTCAGTTTTTCCACAGCCGGCTGTCTAAGGCCGAATCGATTTTAACTGAACAATATTTACTCTGTAAAAAATCTTTGTAAAATCACATTTGTGACCAAACGCATGTCATATTTTATGAAAAAACGTGGTATACGTTCAAAAAAAAAAAAACAAACCATCCACATTGACGACCCCCGGGTCTTTTGTGGTCTCTATTGCAAGTTTCTGCTCGAACCTAGGAGTCCGAAGGCTTGAATGGGGAGAGCACCCAAACCTCTTTCTACTCCAAGGAACCTTCCACCCCAGTGTTTGAACTGACGACCTTTGGATTGCGAGTCCAACCGCCGCTAGCGATTCCACCGGAGTAGGCTTGGTTTGGTGTGTTGTTTGTACTTATGGCATGGAGACGACTCCTACACCTGGAATGACTTAACGGCCTAACAACCAAGGCCGGGACCGACATTTTACTTCCTCATCCGATGGAAGGTTGGAGCAGATGGGAATCGAACCCAGAATCATCCGCTTACAAAGCGGACAGCGTAACCATTCGGCCACGCACTGCTCCTATACGTTGCACATACGAAAAAAAATATATCGCACACCCCAAAATAATACATTGATTCGGAGAGAGTCGCTTCCAGCTAACCAGGGCTGCGCCCCAACCTTCTCGGCTATTTCACCGTCTAGAAAACAGCTTGATCAACACCAATGTAGCAGTAGGTTTCCCGTACGTCGTATACTGTATTAACTGTATATGGTGAATGGACAAATTACTGCTACATCGGTATTGATCCCACAAATCTCGAGATAATGAGATAGCCGAGAGGGTTGGGTCGCGGATTTTTAACTCTGGAAGCGCCTCGCCAAATCGATGTTGTTTTTAAGGAATGCATTTTTTTCTTTAGTATATTCTTTTTGTGTACACATTTTCTCATACAATATTTCATGTTCTGACTCACAGAGGTGCTGTGCATGCTTTTGCAAGAGATTTTACCATTGCTTTTTTTTTTGCTGTATAATTAAACATGAAGTTTTTCTGCAGCAGCATGTCAGTTTGCTAGCCTTAAGGCTAGCCACTGTCTCAACCTGAGCAAAAAAAAAATTCACTGCATTTACAGTTATTCTACACACAACAAAATATATTACTGACGTGAATCAAATCCACCACTATAGTGGTTTCACGTAAATCGAAGAGAGGTCGGGGCAAATTTTTCTCGATTTCATGTGAGTTGATAGAGAATTATCCCTATACTTTTTGGAAACTTTCCATGACTGTGGAAAATCGAATCTGGACTGTACACAAAACCTGCTTTTTTACGAGCAAAAAATAAAAAAAAAACGTAATTTATTTTTCAAAAAGCCTAATTCTTGAAATGTGTATATTAAAATAATTCGAATCTCGACATATTTTATTTTATTTTTCAAAATGATTTTTTTATTTGTGTAGAATAATTCTTTAGAAAGAGAATTTCGTATAGAGTCATGAAAAAAAATTCTATCTTCTCGTGCATATAATCCTGAAATAGGCATAGGCAAAGCGTCGCAGATTTGAAGAAGTTATTTAAAAAATGCATATAATCAGTAATTTTGACAATCAATATTAAAAAAAAAAACCTCAAAAATATTTGTACTCAGGATTGAACCAGGAACCTCGTGTTTATAAGACGGAGATAACAACCACCAGGCCACCCCGAAGATGTAGAAGATGGCTGACAAACTTCAATCAAAACAATGTCACCTTCGGTTTACTTGGATCAAACATTCTGTAGAGTTGCATCTTGGTATACAGTTGGGTGCACCGGTACAGTTGCTATGGTGTGACAATAAACAGTTCGATTTGGGTTCTATAGTGACACGAAAACCGCACCACGGCGCACCAGATCTTGGTATTCAGTGAAGCCTGCTAGCCACTGTCTCAACCTGAGCAAAAAAAAATTCACTGCATTTACAGTTATTCTACACACAACAAAATATTTTACTGACGGAAATCAAATCCACCACTAGCAAAGCGGATGCGCGCCTTAGCCCGCTCGGCTATCAGACCGATGATGTAGGTAAGAAGATAAACGCCTATAGAAATGTACTTCAACTGTATCGGCCACTATGGTTCGTTTATCGAAAGAAGGTCGTTAGCCGATATAAGCCACTCAATAAAATGGCTGCATAAAAAAATAATTTTATGAAATAATAGAATGGCTATATACGAGGCAAAAATGTGCAAATGCTTAAAAAAAATCTGTCGTTGCAAAACAAAAATGTGACGCTTTTGGATATAAGACTATAATATTTTATCACTGTTGAATCATTCCAACTTCGATTGAGAAAGAGCCCCTGCCTGCACAGCTAAGCATTTATTTAAAATCATCGTAAGCTTAAAATCAACATGAAGTTTGACCTTTCGGTAAAGTAGGTTTCCATCAGAGCATACAGTGTGTCATATAAATGTCTGTACACTCCTGCAAGAAAGCATGTGAAATAAACTATATTTTCTTATTATCAATCAAATTATCTATAAATCCAACATGATTCAGTTGATTAATTGAAAGCTAAAGCAATGTTTCCGTACCGCAATGTACTAACAATCATTTGATTCACTGTTTGGTATAGTAGAATAAACGTCAATATCAATTCATCGATAAAGCAGTTTTATTAAACTGACTTGTTAGATTTGTATCAGTGTAATTCCATAGATGTACTAAAATGTTCTAAAATTTGAAATCATCGCATGGTCAATGTTTACACTCCAATTTACAAGTTAATTTGTATTTTTTTGTATCTGATCTGTAAAAACTTTTCAAAAAAACAAAAGAGTATATGCAAATATAAACCGAAGTAATAAAGCAACAAGGATTGCCAGCAAAAATAAAATTATTAAAGACATACTGAAACTAACTAGCTATCTAAAATGTTGCCGGAATTTTTAAAGCAGTTATCACGTTATTCAACATAAAATTATTCATAAATATTTCGAAGCTAGAAAATGTTCATAAATTTTAGAAGATGTTATTTTGTAAGCGAAAATATTGCTGATATTTCAGGAAAAGATTGCTAGAAGCTAAGTTATCCAGAAAACTCAAAATTTATTCCAATATATTTCGTAGTTATCTAATAAGGATAAAAACAAAAATATTTTGTTCAAAAATCTTTGTAATTGAAACAATTGCACATGTTTCACTGTGAGTGAAACTAGTAAATATCATCAAAATTATCATCATGCATTTTTGGAAATGTTTATGAAACGTTCAAATTTGACTTAGATCTAAAGCTATAATGAAAGCAAAAATATAAGTATGTAATACTTTGCCTCAAACTAACTTTGCATAACAAACATACAATTAATTTATTTATTTATTTTTTCATGACGTGTTGAAATTTTCTTGGTTATCTAGTAATTTCAGAAAGTATCAAAAAATATTACGAGGTTATCTAGTAAGCCAAAAATATTTGAACTTTTTTTGGAGAAGTTATCAAGTAGCTTGGTTATCTAGTAATTTCAGAAATAATTAAAAAATATTCCGAAGTTATCTAGTAAGTCAAAAATATTGGATTTTTTTTTGAGAAGTTATCTAGTAGCTTGGTTATCTGATAATTTCAGAAATTATTAAAAAAATATTCCGAAGTTATCTAGTAAGCCAAAAATATTGGAATTTTTTTTGGAGAAGTTATCTAGTAGCTTGGTTATCTAGTAACTTCAGAAATTATTAAAAAATGCTCCGAAGTTATCTAATAAGCCAAAATATTTGTGGAATTTCAGTTATCTACTTGACGATTTTTTCAGAAAAAATTGAAAAAATTTCCGAAGTTATCTAGTAAGCAAAAATATTGGAGAAGTTATCTAGTAGCTTGGTTATCTAGTAAATTCTATGTTTTTAAAAAAAAACATCGCTACTAGATAACTTCTGTACTAAAAAGTTATCTAGTGGCGATGTTTTTCAAGTTTTAGTACTTTACTAGATAACTTTTTAGTACATTACTAGATAACTTCTCCCACCTTTGCTTTAGTCATAACAATTTCGATATTAACATTTTGCGAGAACGGCAAGGGGAAAATTTAACACACTTAAACACGATAAAAACGCTAAACAGAACGCAGAAATCATCCAACCATGTTCTGCACTAATTTCTCTTGGCAGATTTTCAAACATTTAAGGGGGGGGGGGAGGCACATAATATCGGCCTTTTTCGTCCTAATCAAACTAAATGATTCAAGATTACTCATTCAACATATTACAAAAAATCATGTGAATATTAAAAATTAAGAGTGTTCAAATTTCAACCTTTTACCCTAAATAAATATGTTTTATTTTTGCGTTTCTCACCAAGTCCCTGCTGAACCCCTTTTGTGCGCCTCCAGCGCCGCACGCTAATGATTATAATCAGATCGCGTAAGAAGGTAGAGCTAAGATCAAGGCTCCGATAAATCGGAGGGAACGGCAAAATGGGAAGAAAAATGGCAAGAATCGCAATTTGGGCCATTATGTAACACAACTGAGTAAAATTTAGGTTGTTGGTCGATTTTGGCCATGCTTTGAAATTTTCTAATTTGAAGAAGAACTTTACTAAATGCTGATTTGTTCTACACTTTAATGATAGTAGTTATTAAGAACAAGTTACAAGTGTCAGCGACATCTGCCCCTAACTTACCAACAAAAACAAAAAAACACGCAACACGAGCCCCTGTCAAAACCTCACCCAAATTAGTACCGCCCCTTCCGCTTCTTTCTGGCCTTTCGCGAAGACCTCATCATCCATGTGTCCTAATGAATTGGGTTCCTCCGTGGATGATGATCGCCGAGCACGCAAACTAAATTTCGCGAAAACCGCGCGAAAGAGGAGCGAGTTATAAAGGCATCCATCAGCGCAAAGGATCACTAACCTCAATTTGCCTGCCTCCTTGAAAAGCCTCATTTGAACCGGTAACATATGTCGAACGCCACATGTCATACCTGCGTGTCTTGTTACCCGGCTACAATTTAGTGGTCTCTTCTTCAAATATGCTTTTCTTCTCCGAAAACCGCAGCTCAAACTAATTCCTTCCGTTTTGTACCCCCCCCCCCCTCCCTCACCCAACTCCAGGAGTCCAAAGGGAGTCCCGAGGGCGTTGAACCGCCAAGCAAGTACCAACTGCGAGCTCCACCTGACCTGCGCAGCCGCTACCTGCTCGAGCTGGAGGAGGAAAAGCTGGCCAAGATCAAGGAGGAAGAGCGCAAGCGCTACGAGGAACGCCTCCGCGAGATTGAAGATCTGGAACGTCCCGCGGAAGATCCGAAAGAGGGTCACCGAATTCACGCCTGGGTCGTGGTCATTCTGAACGCCCCCTGGTGCTACAAGCCCGGCTACCGTGAGACCACAATCGATCAAAACACCGGCGAGAAGGTCCTCCTCCCACCCAGCGCCTTCTTCATCGAGCCAGCGTCCGGCTTCCGCTTCGAGGTGGACTCCCCCAACTACCTGGGCATCGAGAGCGTCTGGAACCAGTACAACTATTACGTCAACAAGCAGGACCCCATCAGCGACATCAAGAACATGCGCTGGGATTTCAAGCACACCCAAGACTGGGAGCACTTCCTCCCAGGAGAACCCTTCGAACTGCGCGAGGACTGCGTCGTCCCCGAAGACCAGGAACCCATGACCACCGAGGAAGAACTGGAAAAGGAGAAGCACCTGGACCTCCCCGCCTCCTGGGTGGCCCCCCTCACAATATCGATGGCCAACTTCGAACAACGCTACCCCGGCGGAGCCAAGGTCATCTTTTTCAAGCGATCGATCTACGAGCGATTCGCCCCGTACTCGAACCTCGTCGGACTCGTCAAGCGGCTGACACTGTTTCAAACGCTGGACTACGAACACCCCGTGACCCGTTGGGAGTGGTACATCAACCGGGATGACTCGCTGGAGATGATCGTGTACGAGTTTGGAGCGCGGGATATTGAGGAGCGGTTCGCGCGGGGACGGGCGGATTCGTTGTGTGCGTTGAGGCGCAGTTCGGAACCGAATCGGGAGTGTCGGTTGACGTTCTTTCATCAGTACAGGTTCGATTCGCTGCGGGAGCTCGTGTATCATCCGACGTACGTGAAGGAGCACTACGAGAGGAGGGAGGATTTGTGAGGATCAAGAGTGGAGGATGGGTTTGGGGCAGATTTAGTATAACATTTTAATCTCTTTCCAGACTGTACTACAGAGAGTTCAAAAACATTCCAAGAGATACTACAACCAGCGAAGATTGCAAGCTTACGGTAAGGATTTTATGTAATTAACTTATGAGTTCACTGATGACAGTATTTTTTATTTGATTGCTAGAATGAAATTTTGTTCATATATTTATGACTCTTACTCTTGAAATGGATTTTACTTATATTTCTGATTTGGCTCAAACTTTTGGGATACCTTTTCCATGACTAGAAAGCTTTTTAAATTAAGTTAAAAATACCTGCAATCTCAAAAAAAATCATAATCCTTTTTTTTTTAGCCATAGAGAAGTAGGGCCAACAATTCTGCCGCGAATTACGATTTTAAAAAAATGCGTTTTTGGAAAAAATATAAATCTTACCCTAAAAGTATTTTTATGCAACAGTTTTCAGTGTAATATCTAATTAGCGAAAGAAAATTGCTTCACAAAAATTTTGATTAAGTGCACCGTTTTTGAGATTTGTTCTCTTAATTTTAAATGATTTGAACTAAAAAAAAGTTTTGTAGCTTATTTCTCTTTTTTCAGAAAACTTCCCAAAATTTTGTCTAAGAAATATTGAAGATTTGACCTCTGGTTGCTGAGATACAGCGAATAAAAGAAAAATCAGGAAAATTGCAGTTATCAAAGCCGCTTCCAAACAGCCCCTTTTTTGCTATTTCCAGTATCCCGAGCAGACGGAAATAACTTAACTGTTATTTATAACAAGATTTTTTATTCGTAATGATTTTTTTTGTTATTGTATTGTTATTGTAATAACAGACTAATAACATTTTTAGTTATTCTTCGAACAAATCATTGTTATTATTTTTTGTTATTTTAACAACTAATCCGATCATCCCAATAACAAATGGAGGTATTCTTCCATAACAAAAAATGTTATTCGAAAGATGTTTTGGCTTTCAACAAATATCAGATCAATAACAAATTTTGTTATGATAACATAAACTGTTATTAAACTCTTATGCAAAAACGGATTTTTCAAAAATCCATAACACTTGCTGTTCTATTAACAGTATTTGTTATTGCAATGGTATGGATTTTTTTATTACCGTCTGCCCGGGAACTCAGCAACTTATGGTCCAGTTTTCAACGTTAAAATGAAACATTTGTGAAATTTTCTAATCTCATGCAACCTTGTTTTATTTTTAATTTTGGGTTCAAGTCTAAAATTTCAAAATGACGTAGTGTTGGATATTTGGTGTCCTATCAATTATTTCTCTGAATTCAATAAAATTTCAATACATTTTTGTCTGTCTAGACCAGATTGTAGTCACTCTGAAGCGTTATCTGAATGTCATCACTTCAAATCTCGAAGTCTTCAAAAATGTGAATACTGCCTTTAAAAAAAAATAAAAATCAAATCGATGAGCGACTTTATATTTTAAAAAATTTCCATAATCAAGCAGTGTACGACTACAAAATTGTATGGAACCTTGTATGGGTGAACCAATGACACAAAATAGCTTAATGGGTCATATTATGTAAATTTGTATGTACAACGGTTAAAAACACGATTAACATTCCAACGCCCAAGGCTCCAAAAAAGTGGGAACGGTAACTTCAACTCGCTGGTTCTCGGGCATAACTCACCCAATCAAGACGATTCTTTTTTCCAGGGATTTGTAAGAATGTCTAGATTATCCTTAAATTTTGCAGAACTCAATTTGATCAAATCTTTAATTTTTGCGATCAAAAACATCGTTCCAACCTCTAAAAAAAATCGAAAATGTTGGAACGATGTTTTTGGTCGCAAAAATTACAGGTTTGTTCAAATCAAGTTCTGCTAAATTTTAGGATTATCTAGACATTCTTACAAATCCCTGGAAACAAGAATCGTCCCGATTGGTTGAGTTATGCCCGAGAACCAGCAAGATGAAGTTACCGTTCCAACTTTTTTGGGAGGCTTGGGCGTCCGTGTAAGTTGGACATGCGTTGGGCGTTCCAGTGTTAAAAACCATTTATGATCACTTTTTTTCAGTTAAATGAAAAAAAATGACAAGACAACATTTTTTCGATGGATCCACTTTGGTCCTTTTCTGCCAATAAGGGCCGCGAAGTTATTATTTTTTAATTAATTTTAATAATTCATTTTAAATCCTTTGCGGTTGTACAAAGGGTCATTGTACTCAGAATACTGACTAATAACATCACAAATTTAAGCTTAATTTTAGGAACCAATTAAGTTAAGTACGCCAGTTTGTGTAGCTCACAATGCCTCATCTTTTGACCTTCACAGATCTGCAAAATTTGATTTCAATCCTGAGACATTCAATAAAAACCGAAAAAACTCCGTGCATTTTTGTCACTTTTCATATGAAAGAAGTTTCAATCTTGTCGTGCTATCTTGACACCGTAAACATTTGTAATTATAACTCGGGACTAGAGCAATCGAATTCTTTTTTTTTATGTATTTCCTCTACAAAATGTGACAGGTCATTTTTCGACGTGTGACGTTACACTTGCAAGTGAAGTAGTGAAAAAGATGATTCGCTGAATAATCAAGATGATGATTTTTTTAGATTCCTTTAACCGATCTTTCGTGCGCGAGAGAAGAGAGCCATGATCCCTTTGGATTTTTTCTCTTGATGAACGTCCTAAGATTTTCTTTTAATGATGATTATTCCATCGCTGTTCCCTACAAATTTTTAACTAATCTGGCCTGTTCAACAGCCCCAAAAATATGTTTAGGCCAATTCTGAAAACTTCAAACATGATCTTTTGCCTATTTGCTGTTTTTTTTAAATTCTTTCAGTACCTGTTTCGATTTTAAATATTAATAAAAGCCATTAGGTTTTCAGTCGTAATAAAGTGTGTCAATTAAACAAAGTCACATGAAAAAAGTAGAATTATCAAATTCAAGTTTCTTAAAAGTTGAGAGTTCTACTCTGCAATGTTTTTTTTAATGATTTGAAATTATTTAAGAAATTGTTTTATACGAATTTTTGGATAAATGCCATTTTGATGTGGGGTTGGGTATTTGAGAGTTAATTATTTAAAAATGCATAATTACAGTTGAAAAAAAAAAACGTGGTACTAAAATATCTTGGAACAAGTACCGTAAACCGGGGTGCCTTTGATTGGATTACAATTTGTTTTTGGAATATTTTCCAACAGGTACGGGTTTTCTCTAGATTATTATTTTTAAAACATGTACTGGGTTAGGTTACCCAAAGTCCATGCACTATTTTGGAAAAAAAAGTTTTTTAAGGGGTGACTTTGATAGTCATAGTATTTCTTGTTAATATATATTTAAGATGTTCAAACTTTATTTGTACGTTAAATGTACCATCACTAAAGTAGCTGATATAGTTTTTAAGAAAAAAAATCAATGTTTATATTTAGTTAACTAAGGTTATAAGCTTTTTAACATATAAATTACATATAAATTTTAGGTAAAATTGCTAAAAAGTTGGAAATTTCATTAAATTCGTTAAAACAAGTTTTGTTTATAAAAAAATATACATTTTAAAATGGAATCGAAGCACGAATTACAAGTTTTCGCATTTTACATGAAATTTGTTTAACTGAAATTGCCTATAATTTTGAAGATTTTTTTAATTGTGTTTCAAAAACACATATTATTTGTTATTTACAAAATTATTTAACCTTCTCCTAGAGTTCATGACACTTTGAGAAGTTTAAAATAATGACTTTTATCAACATTCTCTTAATTATAGTCAACTAACTTTTTAAACTTTTCAAAATTTTATGAAAAGTCCTTCTTGAGGTACTTTGAACACTTCGCTACCACGGTCAGTATGATTCTAAACCATTCCGTACGTATTTTGATTGTACTTTTCATTTTGCGGAAGAATCGCAAACCTATCAAAGTCACCCCGTTTTACGATACATCTTAAAATTTGACGCCTTCCAAATTTATTCAATTTTTTAAACTGCGATGTAGTGCAGTTACAGGTGTTATCTCAGTTTTTGAGATCGTTGAGAAGTTATCGTATTATAAAATTAACTTGATAGTGCGTTCCAAATTGAATTGTCTAAAAGCATAAATGGATAGCATAGTGATGAGCTTTATATCTTGAAAGCTCAAAGCTTTCAAGACCAGCATGAACCAAATTATAGCATGATAATTTGCCGACTCTAGTACTACAGCAAACGCATGGTCAAATTTCCCGCAAGCATCGCTTGCTATAAAATTTCCTCCTTTCTCTAACTGATTTCGCTCTCTCTTATTCTACTACCACACTCTCTCGCTCTCTCGCACGCACGCAGCAAATAACGGAAAAATATCACCGCAACGTGGCCAAGGAAGCGGTCCGGGACATTGCGACGCGCACGTGTTTGGTCGACGAAAATCGGATCGTGCTGCAGTTCCATTACGGAGACGACTGCATCACGGCTTCTACAAGAGAGTTTATCAAACCTCCAAAGTCGGAAATGGGCGAGGAGGTGCCGTACGATCCGAGCTGCACCTCCGGTTATATTGTGAGTAAATTGGCTTGAGATTTCAAAAAATATTTGGATTGTCTCTAAATTTCCCCTTCCAGTCCAACCCCTGGGACCCCCAACCAACCAAGCTGGAACTGTTCCTGCTCCTCAACGAACAGCTAAAAGCCGAAGACGCTTCCACGCGTGCCTTCTACCGCCGAGTGGTCGAAATCGAATCCCTCCTAAAGGAACGCCGCAAGCAGATCGAATCCCCCAAACTGTCCTTCAGCCTTTTTGACCCCCTCCGAAATTCGGAAGCCCGTCGAATGCGCCTGGAAAAGTACGAACAAACCAAGGCTCGCGAAGAGCTCATCAAGAAGCAACAGGCGGACTTCCTCGCACCCTACCTGCTCCGACTGGACGGAAGTCCCGCGGCCAAGGAACGCCTAATGGCCGCCTATCAGGACTGCAAGGACGATCTGCGCCAGTTCTACCACAAGCTGGAGGACGAAATGCGCGTCCGGTTGGACGAGCTGGCCTCGGAGGAGCACTCGCTGAAGCGGTTCTTGGCCAAGTTCCAGGAACACTTTGAGGACGAAGAGTACGAGAAGTTTATCATGGAGGGGGAGAATATCGAGCTGAACAAGAACGTGGTTCAGATGAGGATTGAGAACTTGAGGGACGAGTATCGGCACAAGGCGGAACATTTGGACCGGGCGCTGTACGAGGACGAGAGGTTGAACGGGAGGGTGCCGGCGGAGGTCAAGTTTGAGGAGAAGTGATTGATGTTGTTTGCCATTGTGTGTGTGTTTTTGCGGTAAAAATTCGTGAAAGAATATCAATAAAACTTTAATATTTATTTTATCCCACATTCGAATAAATTCTATAGTTTTGTTCTGGATATCACATTCAGATGATCAACACAAAATTAATCATCTGACAAGCATACCGGAATAAATAATAATATAATCATTTTAAATTTATTTTTATCCAAATTGTCTACACGGTTCGTCCAAAAAAATTGATGAAACTTTGTTCATGTAAGTTCATGTTGTTCAATAAGTCAAACGAAGCCTAAATCTGTGTGTGTGTGTGTGTGTGTGTGTGTGTGTATGTGTGTGTGTGGGTGTGTGGGTGTGTGTGCGTGTGTGTGTGTGTGTGTGTGTGTGTGTGTGTGTGTGTGTGTGTGTGTGTGTGTGTGTGTGTGTGTGTGTGTGTGTGTGTGTGTGTGTGTGTGTGTGTGTGTGTGTGTGTGTGTGTGTTTTTTTTTTTTTTTTTTTTTACAAGGTCGGAATCTGCTATCAGACACCTGAGAATTCATTTCTCAGGTAGTGTGGGGTTGGGAAAACAAAAAGAGTTTTCCCGACCCACTAAACCAGTCCTTGAACGCCGTGCCCTTTTCCCCCCGGGACCACCTTTCGGTATAACTTCGGGGGGAGGCGTTGCATTTTCTGCACTAGTCTACTTACAGGATCCATGCCGGTGCAGCGACCTCAAATTTAAATCATTAAATTTGTCCATTTATCGATCCTCACCACAGTTCTGACCATGCGCGCTTACGCAAGCATAAATAATTTTACCCGTCGGCTCGCGTTGCGCGACAAATAATTAAGCTTATGTACAGGTGTGAGTCATCCTCACCTGAAAAAGCCCTTTATTAAATTTCGCCAATTGTTAGGCAATCAAAAAAATGGTTAAGCTTTCAATTATGAATGTGCGATGTTTTTCCACAGGGGAAATTGAGGGTGTGGCTTAACCAAATTCATTGGCATGTTTGTTCAATGGAGAATTCGACCTTCTCATTATTGACCAACATTTTTGAGAATGTTTTAGGAACATAATTTTAATATTCCAATAACATAATTTAAAGTTTCACGACAATGGTTCGAACCCATGACTTCCGATTTTGAGGTGTACTCACTACACCATACGGAAAGTCATGAAGAATTGCAGAGGTCTGCATAATTTAATTCATGAGGTTCATCGATGCTTCTCATCGAAACGGACCACTTTTAGCAGAACAAAATTTAGTAGAGTTTTCGGGGACTGACTATAAAAACCCCAAAATTCTTGAGGAGGGCGATTAGTTCCAGTTAGTTCCAGTCAGTTCCAGCCAGTTCAAGCCCAGTCCAGTTCCAGATCCTGAAGAAGCCCCAGACCAGCCGGACCCGCCAGCAGCCACCAGTAGCAGAGGCCCCAGTCCAGCCGGACTTAGCGGTGGAGGCCGCAGTCCGCCGGGACTTAGCCGCTGTGAAGAGTCCGCCGGGACTTAGCTGCTGTGAAGAGTCCGCCGGGACTTAGCCGCTGTGAAGAGTCCGCCGGGACTTAGCCGCTGTGAAGAGTCCGCCGGGACTTAGCCGCCGTGAAGAGTCCACCCGGGACTTAGGAGTTCGGGTCTGGCATGGCTCGGCGAAGAGGTCTGGAGGACAAGTCTGGCTTCAACGTAGAGAACTGGTTCGACGAAGATCTCAATGCAAAGTGATGTGATCGTGCGCGTAAAAGTTGAAAGTGTTACCGCAAAAATGTAATCTTCAAAAAGTGTAATATACAGATAAGTGAAGTAAACCGATCTGTTTTGACTCTACAAGTAAATATCACAAAAAATCCTGAAAGCCTAAACCGCTCGGGCCGTTCAGGTGGTGACTAGCGGAAAGCAACGCTGTGTGTGTTTGGACACGCCATTATGATTGGACAAAACCGAGAGTTGAAAATGTGACTATGCGTGAAAGTTAATGAACAAAATGATTTCGCGAAGTAACAAACAGTTAAAATAGTGTAAAAAAAAAAAGTTAAATTGAAGAAAATGTTATGTGAGGAGTTCTAAGATGGAAGCAAATGTGCAGCAGTACGAGATGGAATCAAAACGGGCTCGACCAATGGCAGAAGCATCGAAAATTTCAAAACCGGCCAACGATGGACAACACTAGGAATTCAACAATGACGAAATCATCTGGATCAACTGGAGACGAAATTCAGCTGCATCGAAAACCCAAGAAGACGACCATGGAAATCTGGCAGTTTAGGGTGAGTAAACAAAAGTTATACCCAAATTTGATGTAAATAGTTTAAAACACGCTTAAAGATGGCGAATTTGGAGATGAAGGATTTAATCCAGCTTATTCCAGAATTTGATGGGTCATTAGACTCACTGGAGCAATTTTTAATATTAATAGATTATTATGCTGATCAAATTCCTGAAGGCGAAGATCAGAGTAAATTTTTAAATATTGTTTTTATGAAACTAAAATTTAAAGCAGCAGCACGTATTAACCGAATCCGTGCAAACACTTGGGAAGAAACCAAGGCAAATTTAATTAGGGAGTTTGGTACCAAAACTAATTTTGGTAGTATAATTGAACAAATTGAAACTCTGAAACAAGGACGGGATGAATCATTTAAATCATATGCAGGAAGAGTTCTTGACATAAAATACGAAATCATAAAAATTGATCAAAGTTACAACGAAAATTCATTTACAGCTTATTGCTTAAAAAGCCACTTTATAGTTGGAATTATAAATAATGAAATCAAAGCAATTGCCACTAATAACCGTCATATGAAGTTGGAAAATTTGCTAGAATTTTTAGAAAATGAACGAATTGACAGAGAGTCTTTAAGAACTCTCGAACAAAGGTTACTTGCTAGTACTGAAAATTCAAACCTTAATTTTGACAGAAAATTCAGAAATTTCAGGAACAATAAAAATAAAAAATTTTATCAAAGGAATAATTATCAAGCTAACAAATTTTATGAATGTTATAAAACGAATACTGCAAAGAGCACTTTAAAACGAACTTATACAAATAGTCGACGCAATAAAAATCAAATTCCAAATAATTTTAAACTGCAATTTAACGAATACATTCCACCACATGAAACATTAAAAATCAATTTCAATAATGATTCAATATTTTATGCAAATATTGCTACCTTGGCAAATCCAACAAAATTTCACAAATTTATAATTGACTCCGCATCATGTAACAATTTTGTAAGATGGGATGTGGTTAGTAATATGCGTTTAACTAACATTGATTTCAACGATAGAATTTCCATTAGAGGGGTTCATGGAATAGCAGAAGATACAGTAGGATCTGTAAATATGATTTTATTGATAGGAAATTCAAAATACGAGGAAAAGTTTTACATTTTGAAGCATTTTGCTGATGTTGCAATTCTTGGAGCACATTTTCTAAAGAAATACACCTTATATATTAGTCAAAGTTTCGACAACATAGTTTTACGAACGCCTGACACAAATAATATGCAATATAATAATCATGAAATGACCAATTTATTTAGAATCAATGACATTGAAAATATAAACAAAGTAAATATGGCAGGTATTGAAGCAAATAGTTATGACAATTTTAATACAAATTATGATGAAAATAATGGAAATAATTATGATAATGACAATGGCTGCAATGGCAGAATCCAACCGTGCATTGAAGAGTATTATGGTGATCAAATTGAAATTGATGATGATAACCAAGATTACCCAAAAGAGATGAATTTAGAAAATGATCGGGATTATGATGTGATTGAAAACATGAAGCATGAGAAACTTACAGGCAATGAAAGAATGAGAAAAATTTATGAATTGGTTAAAACAGACCACTTGAAAGGCGATATCAATCAAGAAATTAATAATATTTTGAATGATTTTAATGAAATATTTTATTTAGAGGGTGACGAGTTGACTTATACCAATTTAACCATGCACGATATAGAGACAACAACTGAAATTCCAATTAATAAAAGACAATATAGATTTCCTGAAGCTACCAAGAAACACGTAGAAAAACAAGTGGAAGAAATGCTAAAATTAGGGATAATACGCCCAAGTAAAAGTCCGTGGAATGCACCGGTATTATGCATCCCAAAGAAAGACTTAGACGCCGAAGGCAACAAACGCTACAGAATTGTAGTGGATTTTCGAGACCTAAATACAATTACTAAACCATTTGTGTATCCTATACCGCTTATTAGCGAAATTTTGGACAGTATCGGAGATGCTCGATATTTCTCAACTATTGACTTGAAATCAGGATTTTATCAAATCCCAATTAACCCAAAGGATGCTGCGAAGACCGCTTTTTCAACATTTCTAGGACATTATGAATTTTTAAGAATGCCAATGGGACTGAAAAATAGTCCATCAACATTTCAAAAATTTACATTCACACTGATTTATGAAATACAACCAGTTAATGCGTTTGTATACTTGGATGATATTATTGTATTCGGTAGAACTATCGAAGAACACAATGAAAATTTATATAAAGTTTTGAATGCATTACATGAACATAATTTAAAAGTTGAACCATCAAAATGTAAAATTTTACACAAAGAAGTCAGATATTTGGGTCATATTATTAATGAAGAAGGTATTCGACCAACTAGTGAAAATATTGATACAATCAAAAACATGAAAAGGCCGCAGACGATTAAAAATGTGAGATCATTTTTGGGAACTATTAATTTTTATGGAAAATTTATTCCAAACATTGCAGATAAACGTAAGCCACTTAATGCATTATTAAAGAAAAATATGAAATTTATTTGGACACAAGAATGTGAAAATGCTTTCGAAGAATTAAAGAACTATTTAATTTCAGAACCAGTTTTAGTTAGACCGAACTACAATGACAAATTTGTTTTGACAACTGATGCTAGCGATTATGCTATCGGAGCAGTTCTTACTAATGAGAAATCAAATGATCACCCTATCGCTTACGCAAGTCGTGCGCTTATCGGGGCTGAAAGAAATTATTTTACTATCGAGAAGGAACTACTAGCTATTGTTTGGGCAGTAGACCACTTCAAACATTTTATCTATAACCAAGATTTTATCGTTTACACAGATCATAGACCGTTGGTAGCTCTATGGCATTTGAAGGAAACTTCACCAACTTTGACAAAACTTCGTTTGAAAATCCAAGGCATTGGATGTGAAATTCGTTACAAGCAAGGAAAGGACAATGTGGTTGCAGATTTTCTCTCACGTTTAAATAATGATGAAGATCATGCAGATGATAAACAAGCATCAAAATTAGTAGCAATTACAACTCGTCAACAAGCAAAACAAAATAGACAAAATATTTCAGATAATCAAAACACAACAAATACTTCAAACAGAAAGAATTTATCTAGAAACAACACTAATTGGAATAATAATATGAATGGACTTCAACAAATTGACATAAACTTAGATAATGACGATGATAGCAACGATGAAACATTTACCTACAAGGATTTCCAAGATACAGATATCGATTTTAACGTTTTAAAATTTTCTAAAAATATTATACCATTTGAACAAGCCGAAGCTACTTTTATGATATTAAACAGTGTTACGGTACACAAAGAATTGAGTAAATACATTGACCTTCCACATGGTATTAAGGATTACACCAATGAAAATATATTTGTATTCCCGCAAAAGAAAATTTGGGGTTTAATTTTGAATGGAACATATCGTTCAGCAGTTAAAAATGAAGAATTTTTCGATGGTTTATTTAAAAGTTTTAAAGATTATCCTGATTTTGCTAAAGATGCATCAGTTATACAAATTATTTCTCATAGAATATTTAAAACAGAGTTGGAACTAAACTTATTACGATGTTTTGCAATGAAACTTTCAAAGTCATTTACACTGTATGCAACAGAAAATGAACGAATTTATGTAAAGCCAGAAGACAGAGATCAAGTGCTCAAAGATTTTCACGACGCACCGTTGGGTGGTCATGTTGGAGGTAAACGAATGATTAAAAGAATGAGTCCTCTATTTACATGGGAAAATATGCGAAGAGATGTTTTGAATTATGTAAAGCAATGTGATTCTTGTCAAAAGAATAAAATATGGCCAGCAAATAAGATGCCAATGAAAATTACGACAACATCGTATGAACCTTTTGATAAAATTTATATGGATGTGGTTATGTTACCAATTTCTAATAATGGAAACAATTGTGGACTTGTGATACAAGATGATTTAACAAGATTTTTGATTGTAGCTCCCATGGAAAACCAAGAAAGTACTACTGTTGCTAGAACTTTTGTCGAAAACTTTGTTTGTAAATTTGGTGCTCCTAAAGAAGTTGTAACCGATCGAGGTACAAACTTTGTAAGCAAATTATTGCAACATACATGCAAAATATTGCACATTAAAAAGATCGTTACAAGTGCATATCATCCTCAAGCTAATTTAGTAGAGAGATCAAATAGAGAGTTGAAAGTTTATTTACGAAATTTTATTGGCAAAGATCCACAATGTTGGGATGAATTAATACCATATTTTATGTTTGAATACAACACTACAGAAAATTCATCAACTGGATATTCTCCCTATGAACTTTTGTATGGAAGAAAAGCTACAATACCAAGCACAATTTATAAAATCAATGATTCAGATTTAAATTATGACGACTATATTTGTTCAATGAAAGATATATTCAAGGATGCTCATGAAACTGCTAGAAACAACTTAATATTATCAAAAGAAAAAAGAAAGGAAATTTATGACAAAAAGACAAATGATTGGGTACCAATGTGGGGAGATAGAGTTTTGGTACAAATGGTACAAACAGGAATTGGTCAAAAGTTACAAAATAAGTGGCGAGGCCCTTACGATATCGTTAAATTTAACAGCGATCAAACGACCACTATTAAAAATGGAAACAAATTTGAAAATGTACATAATAATAGACTTAGAAAATATAATGATTAACATAACACTAAATGATAGTTCACAATGTACCCGTATTAAAATACATTTAATATTTTTTTTTTAACAATATACATTTATCATAATTTAAAATGAAATGCTCCAATACAAGAAAAATATTTTGAAATGACAATTACAGTACAGTTAAAATAAAGTAAAAAAATAAGCGATTTATGCAATGAATGACATAGTATCATAAACGATTAATATCAAAAGCCTACAAGGAATGAAAATATTTATTTTTAACACACGGGATTATTTATGTATATTGAACAAAAATAAAAATAATAATAAAAAAAAAACTTATTGAATTGATATGATTGATGAATTAGAAAAAAACGATTGTTATCAAGAGAACTAAATGAATCAAACAAATGTGTTACAAATACTGATTTTTTATATAGAAAAATAAACATGAAAAAAGAATATATGATTGATTTGATATGATAAATGAATTAATGTTGAGTTAAACAAAATATGAATGATTATTATCTAAAAAAATGCGCAAACAAGAATGTTATGAATTTGGGATGAAAGATAATTTTTATATATGATTGAATTGATGGGGTTTAAAAAAGAAACAGATTAAGAAAAATACCAGTACTGAGTTTATACATTATTTTTTTTTTTTTGAAAAACACGTGAAGCGATAATGATCAAATATAAACATAATAATGAAGCAGTGATGAAACACGTTAAAACAATTAAGAAGCTGTTGGGTTGCAATTTTGGGAATATACTTAATTGAGCTTAAATGGGTTAACAGGGTTTTAGAAAAACAATTACGCAATTTTTAACTACAAATAAAAACAAATCAAACGGACTGAACAATAATGAAATTTCAACGACAAGCAAATGAAGATGGTGTGATTATTAAATGTTCCAAAACAACATGTATGCAAGTAAGAATGTGTGTGAGAATAATTGGACAAGGGAAGGCCACCCAGAATGAAAGTTGAATGTAAACATGTGTTTTATAATTTACTTAACAATGGATTAAGAATATATTTTCAGACTTTTTATACGCTAATACGAAGGATTTACAGGAAACCATTGGAAGACGATCAAGAAGACAACATTTTCAACAAGAATGAATATGAACTACAGCTCAAGGAAGGGTAAAACTTGTGAGTATATCGTGGGGAATCTAAAAAGATCGAAAAGAACGGTAAAAGTTCCGATCTAGGGATACATAAACTGATAAAGCAACGCCAAAAGGGAAAAAAAAAGTAGACAATTATACTCTATGGGGAGAGTTTTTATGTCGAATATAGCTTCAAAACAGTTGTAATCCATGGGGAGATTCAATATGTTAAAACGTTTCAAAACATTTGCACTTTACGGGGATAGTCAAATGAAAATTAAAGGGAATGGATAAATAATGCTTCAAGGGAAAATCAAGGGATAAATAATGCTTCAAGGGAAAAACAACTTTAAACTGATAAAATTCAGTGGGAAAAAATCAGAAAATTTCTACATAGATTATTGAACCAAATACTTTCGTGCTAATTCAGATTTATTACGAATTGCCCAAATAAACGAATTAATTTAATTGGTTTGACAAATTTGAAAACACAAAGTGATGTACAGATTTCATAAAAAGTTGGAAGAACAGAAAGGATATTTCAACATGCGCAGTTTTGCAATGATAAGATGATAGGATGTATAGATCAATGAAAAACTTTATAGAGTAATTATTTTTATTCAAGTATAAAAATAATAGTTGATTAGAACTGATTTTTTTTTAGTATTAAAAATAATAGAACTGATTTCATATAAAAATATCAACAAGATTTATAAGATTGTAAGTAAATTTGAATCTCAATTTTGCACAGAAATTAAATGATAGATTCTTGAAAATTATAAAATATTGTTCATGCGAAGAAAACAAGTAAGAAATTTTTGTGGGAGAAACAAAACTAAAAACTGAAGTAAAATATGGCAGAGACGGGAGACAAAACACAAGGATGATCGACGCGTTCGTATGCTGAGAAGTTCTACGCGTTCGTATGCAGAAGTTTGTGATGGCAAGATGGTGAGTGGCAAAGTCATGCGGGAGGTTGAACAGGTAACGGTGTTGATGTTGTTGCAAAAAGGTCATACCAACGAGGATCGAGTCGGATTAAGACGCAATTCTAGTAACGAGACATTCACGTAAAACAAATTACCAACCGAAATGTGGAATCATGCGAAGTACAGATGATTGAAATGCGAAACATCAATTATGGAACAAAAAAAAAAGTTGAGATCATACTGCACGTCTGAAACTATGGAAAAGGAGAAGTTCAAGATAAACAAATGATAACATCATCCGATGTCATTAATTCACAAAAACCAAAGTTGCAAATTACACGAAAAGACAATTTTGGACAAACAACATTTCCTAAACATTTGAAAAAAGAATTACATCAACCGATGTCAATATTTTGAGATTGTCAAAGATACAAAGCAACTGGAAAAGTCAATTGAAAAAAAAAATACTGGATTTACAAACAATTCACAATACTCAGCAAGTGAGAAGTCAATGCACTCTCAAAATTGACCACAATCAACTCACAGTTGGGTTATGAAGCATAATTCATGATGGAAACGACAATTGCACTAATCGACGAAATTCAACACCTTAGCCTCGAAAACTGACCAATTGACCAAGTCACTGTGGAATGAATAGCCTCACGATAGAGACGATTTTTGATGAAGACGACAACGATAACAACCAGCCGATCAACACAGTTCTACAACAACAACAAATTTTGCTTACAGTGGGAAAAATGCAATGATTTTTTTTTAGGAGAGATAATGAAAATTAATTTCAAATGCAAATTTATTTAAATCAGTTTCAATGAAAATATTTTTACAAGAGAAGTTTAATTTAACAGGACAGAAGATCAAAAGAGTTATGAAAATATTTTTACAGTAGAAAAATCAAAAGAACAATTAGGGGAACTATACCCTTTCTCAGCCTATTTCTATTATCGGCCTATCAGCACTTTGATCATGAACTACAGCTTATATAAAGTGTTTTTGACTGTTCCAAAGTAATAAATAGCTCAAATAAAAGTGAGCAAGCAACTCTCCATTGTTGAAACATCTGAAAATGTTGATTTAATAGCAGAAACGGCAAAAGTGATGAGAATTGGTCGAACGGCTTAGTGTGATTAAAATGGGTATATTTCCCCTATAATTATAAAGCAATTTACAAGAAAGCACAAGAAGAACAAATTGTAAACCGCGCGATCACTACACCCGACAATATTCTTTCCATAGATGATCATTTCTTTCAGACGATCATCTAGCTGATAAGTGTGGGGGAGATTAACCGAACCATTTTTTTTTGAATCAATTTTTTATAGCCAGCCATTAAAGTATCTTTTTATGAATTTTTGCAAAGTAATTTTTACACAATTTAAATTATTGACTTTGGGAATATTCTTCCAACCTACAAATAACTTTCGATAGATGTTCTTAATGCTTTTCAAGTATACAAACATCTAGCTGGTAAGTGTGGGGGAATGCAGCGACCTCAAATTTAAATCATTAAATTTGTCCATTTATCGATCCTCACCACAGTTCTGACCATGCGCGCTTACGCAAGCATAAATAATTTTACCCGTCGGCTCGCGTTGCGCGACAAATAATTAAGCTTATGTACAGGTGTGAGTCATCCTCACCTGAAAAAGCCCTTTATTAAATTTCGCCAATTGTTAGGCAATCAAAAAAATGGTTAAGCTTTCAATTATGAATGTGCGATGTTATTACACAGGGGAAATTGAGGGTGTGGCTTAACCAAATTCATTGGCATGTTTGTTCAATGGAGAATTCGACCTTCTCATTATTGACCAACATTTTTGAGAATGTTTTAGGAACATAATTTTAATATTCCAATAACATAATTTAAAGTTTCACGACAATGGTTCGAACCCATGACTTCCGATTTTGAGGTGTACTCACTACACCATACGGAAAGTCATGAAGAATTGCAGAGGTCTGCATAATTTAATTCATGAGGTTCATCGATGCTTCTCATCGAAACGGACCACTTTTAGCAGAACAAAATTTAGTAGAGTTTTCGGGGACTGACTATAAAAACCCCAAAATTCTTGAGGAGGGCGATTAGTTCCAGTTAGTTCCAGTCAGTTCCAGCCAGTTCAAGCCCAGTCCAGTTCCAGATCCTGAAGAAGCCCCAGACCAGCCGGACCCGCCAGCAGCCACCAGTAGCAGAGGCCCCAGTCCAGCCGGACTTAGCGGTGGAGGCCGCAGTCCGCCGGGACTTAGCCGCTGTGAAGAGTCCGCCGGGACTTAGCTGCTGTGAAGAGTCCGCCGGGACTTAGCCGCTGTGAAGAGTCCGCCGGGACTTAGCCGCTGTGAAGAGTCCGCCGGGACTTAGCCGCCGTGAAGAGTCCACCCGGGACTTAGGAGTTCGGGTCTGGCATGGCTCGGCGAAGAGGTCTGGAGGACAAGTCTGGCTTCAACGTAGAGAACTGGTTCGACGAAGATCTCAATGCAAAGTGATGTGATCGTGCGCGTAAAAGTTGAAAGTGTTACCGCAAAAATGTAATCTTCAAAAAGTGTAATATACAGATAAGTGAAGTAAACCGATCTGTTTTGACTCTACAAGTAAATATCACAAAAAATCCTGAAAGCCTAAACCGCTCGGGCCGTTCACCGGGTGCTAGAACCATTTCCTGTTCTACATACATATGAGTCCATGCGAGGGTTTAACCGCGCCCAAGAATCGCGTTGCTTTTGATCGGTTAGTCATATGCAGCCCTCTCCTTGGACCATCGAGACGTGTACCGATTCGGTAGAGCCAACCGTCATAACGTGCTCTCCTTCACAGCCACACTCGTGGGTTCTCAACTCCTGTGACCATCGAGACGTGTACCGATTTGGTAGAGCCGACCATCATAACGTGCTCTCCTTCACAGCCACACTCGTGGGTTTTCGACTAGGCTTCTAGTCGTTCCTCCTCTGGTCGTCTCTCCACCTCCGCTGGAGAGCCGAAGTGATCTGCGTCACCGCTCCGACGACCGCATTCCACTTGGCGATGTCGCTGCACATTCTTCGCACCACATTATCCGGGCTGGTGTCTGCTCCGATAATGGCCAGCATTTCGCTTCGCGCTGCCTCGAAGCGAGGGCAGCTGAACACCACGTGCTCCGGTGTTTCCTCGCAATCGACGCAGTCCGGACAGAGAGGAGACTCTGCATGTCCGAACCTGTGCAGGTACTTCCTGAAGCAGCCATGGCCCGACAGGAACTGTGTGAGGTGGAAGGTGACCTCTCCATGCCTTCTGCTCACCCACGTGGATACGGACGGGATAAGCCGATGCGTCCATCTGCCTTTCTCCGTGGTGTCCCACTCACGTTGCCACCTTACCAGCGATTCGGCTTTCGCAGCTTCCCGGATACCTCTCGTGCCTCTCCGGGTGTAGCGCACGGTGTCCTCCTCCAGTGTGATGCCGATGGGGATCATTCCGGCTATGACGCCAACTGCTTCCGACGAAATGGTCCTGTACGCGCTTGCAACCCGCATGGCCATCAGTCTCTGCGTTCTGTCGAGCAGCGCTCGATTTCGCTTCGTCCCCAGCGCCGTCCACCATACCGGTCCGCCGTACCTAAGTATGGACGTCGCGACACTTGCCAAGAGGCGGCGCCTACTGCTCCTGGGTCCAGCGTTGTTCGGCATAATCCTCGACAGTGCCATGATCGCCTTAGCCGCCTTCTCGCAGGCGTAATCGACGTGGCTGTTGAAGTTCAGCCGGTCATCCACCATCACCCCGAGGTACTTGAGCGCTCTCTTCGAGTGCACGACGTGTTCTCCAACGTGTATCTGGGCCTGCTGCACCTTTTTGTGGTTACTAACCAGTATCATCTCCGTCTTGTGGTGAGCGATCCGCAGCTTCACCTCGAGCATCCAGTTCTCGATCATTGCGATTGCCTCCATAGCCAGCACTTCGACCTCCTCGACATTTTCGCCGGTTACCGTCAGCACTATGTCGTCTGCAAAGCCAACAATCTCTACGCCGTTGGGTAGCCCCAGTGTCAACACTCCGTCATACATTCCGTTCCACAGTGCTGAACCCAGAATGGATCCCTGCGGAACTCCCGCGGTAACAACAACGGTTTTTTGTCCATCGGCAGTGTCGTAGACCAGCACGCGGTTCTCGAAGTAGCTCTTCAAGATCATGCACAAATAGTCAGGCACCTTCATTTTGTGCAGCGCTGCTGCTATGGCCGCCCAGCTCGCACTGTTGAACGCGTTCTTGACGTCAATCGTGACTATTGCGCAGCAACGGTTCCCCCTGCGTTTTTTCCTCCTCGCTTCGTCGGCTTTCTCGACCACTTTCCGGATGGCGTCCACCGTGGATCTCCCTTTACGGAAGCCGAACTGCCTCGCTGCTAAGCCATGCTCGCTCTCCGTGTACTTGGTCAGCCGGTTAAGGATGATCCGTTCCAGAAGCTTTCCGAGGGTGTCCAGCAAACATATAGGCCTATACGATGATGGGTCCCCCGGTGGTTTGCCTGGCTTTGGCAGCAACACGAGCTTTTGAACCTTCCACGGGTCGGGGAAGTGTCCTTCGTCCAGGCATTTCTGCAGGACTGTTCGAAACCTATCCGGGAATGCTTGAACCGCCGATTTCAGGGCGAAATTCGGGATTCCATCCGGGCCGGGAGCTTTCTTCACCTTCAATCTCTTCGCTACTGCCACAAGTTCTTCGTTGGTGATCAGATGACCTTCGGCGTTGCTACCCCCTTCGTCGTTGTACGGTGTAGGAGGCCATGTCGTTGGGTCATGTCTTGGGAAGAGCCCTTCCACAATGACCTTCAGCTTGTCGGGACACGTTTCAGACACCATCGATGGGCCTCTGATCTTCGCCATCGCGACACGATATGCGCTCCCCCAAGGGTTTGCATCAGCGTCTTGGCATAACTCCTTGAAGCAGTTTGTCTTGCTGCATTTGATCGCTTTCTTGAGCGCGGCCTTTGCAGACCGGTACTCCTCTCTGCACTCCTCTCGAGTTGCTTCGGATCTTGCTCTCTGGACTCGTCTTCTGGCGCTGAGGCAACTTGCCCGAAGGGTACCGAGTTCTTCATTCCACCAGTAGGCTGGACGACGACAGTTCCTTGGCTCCAGTCTCCGCGGCATGGTTGTGTCGCATGCTGTCACCAGTTGTGCTGTTAGCACGTCGGCACTCAAGTCTTGGGGACCATCACACCAATGGAGCGCTTCCACGAAGAGACCCTCGTCGAAGTACTGCAGCTTCCATTTCCTTCCGTAGGACCGGCTGCTCCTATCTGGTACAGGGGCTCGTCTCCCGATGCTGTACCGGATCGCTTGGTGATCGCTATGGGTATAGTCCTCACTCACCCTCCAGTTCATGTCGGCCGCCAGTCGCGGGCTACAGAACGTAACGTCGATAATGGACTCACGACCGTCTTTGCGGAAGGTACTGCTGGTTCCGCGATTCGCCAGCCTAACGTCTAGCTTTGCCAGAGCTTCCATTAGGCTATGCCCCCTAGCATTGGTGCATCTGCTACCCCACTCGACCGCCCACGCGTTGAAGTCACCTCCGATAACGATCGAGCTTCGTCCGATCAGTTCGTCGGTCAGACTATCCAGCATCTGCTGAAACTGCTCCAAGGTCCATCTTGGGGGAGCATAGCAGCTACAGAAGAAGGTTCCGTTTACTTTGGTGATCACGAATCCTTCAAACGCCCTCGAGACCACTTCCTGTATGGGGTACCGCCCCATCACGTGTATCGCCGCCATTCTTGCTGTATCCGCGGCCCAGTTTCCGTTGTCGTGTGGAACTCGGTACGGTTCTGCAATAATTGCCACGTCACACCCCGTCTCCGCGGTCGACTGCCACAGCAGTTGCTGTGCAGTGTCGCAGTGATTGAGGTTCACCTGGGACACCTCCATTACTTTTTGCCCGAGGCCAGCTTCTTGTATACCGGGCAATTAAAGCCACCCGTGGCATGGCTATTGCCATCGCCTTCCTTACAGAGCACGCACTTCGGCTTATTTTTGCAGTCTCTTGCCATGTGGCCTTCTCTACCACATCTTCTGCAACTGTTGGTTCGATCGGGACCGTCGCAATTTCTCGCCTGGTGGCCGAAACCCATACAGCGGAAACACCTCGTCATCTGCTGGGTCACTCGAGGAACAGGCCTCAGTGGGCACACCGACCACCCTACTTTGACCTTGCCGGCTTCCAGCAGCTTAGACGCCGAAGGTGTCGATAGTCGGATCGACGCAATTTGCGTGCCGCCGTAGGCTTTCCTCAACCGGATTGCCATCGGTGTCGTACGGTCATCCAGAAGAACGATCAGCGCATCTTCTAGCTCTTCCTCCGTCGTGATCTCGTCCAGGTTCCTGCACTCAATCGTTGTCTCCGGCGATAGCGCCCTTACCTTCGACTCGCAGCCTACGGCTTTCTCGACGAGGGACTTAAAAGCTGAGCTCTTGACCGCGGGGTCATTCTTCAGCTCAAAAAGCATCGCTCCGGTCTGTGTGCGCCTGGTTTTAACCACGTTCTCGCCAAGCTCCTTGAGTTCCGGATCGGTTCGTACTTTCCGGAGGAGGTCTGCGTACGAAACACCTTCCTTCACCTCGACCACCAAAGCCTCGCCTTTGTTACGCTCCCTGCGAAACTTGGGTTTTTGGGTGTCCTCGTTCTGCTTCCCTTTTTTCTTCCGCTTCTTTTTCTTGACCTTCTCCCATTCCTCCTTCCCTGGGTCTGGTTCTGGCTCCTTCGCTGGGTCCGGACTGTCTCCATTCCCCTGCTTCTGCTTCTTTGCGTCCTCCTCCTCTCCAGGCGTTTCCCTGTCCCTTTTAGAGCCTGGGCCGGGCGGCGTTTTCGGTTCTTTCTCCCGTAGCGCTTCCTCCTCCAGTTTTGCGTTCAGCGTTTCTTCGGCTCTTTCAGCTCTGAGCTTCAGTGAATTCCGCGTCACCACCAGCGAGCTGTTTTCGCGCTCTGCGGCATTCATGGCTGCCTTGACTCCATTCACCATCTGCTTGATTCTGGTGTGGACGTTGTTTTTGTCCTTGATAAAATCAAAGAGTTCGTTAACCCTCCTTCTGACCTCCTGCAACGCGGTCCTTCCGAGCAGGACTCCGTCCTGAGGGGTACTGCCGGCGAAGTTCAACAAGGATGACTTGGGAGTCTCCTCTCCAATTACTCCTATCTGCTGACTCGAAGCAGCCGCCTGGTTCAACACTGGGGATCTCAACACCTTCCCGCTTCCACGGAACGCGCTCGCCACTCCGCCTGCTGTGTCGCCGCCGTTTGACTCCCCTCCTGCCATTTCGACGTTTGCGTCCTCTTCTACCTCCGTGTTTTCCGATGCTTGGGGCGCATCGGGACCCTTTTGTTGGTTTGTTTCACTTGTCTTCATTTTGAATCCCACGAGTCGCTAGGGAAATACGGTCCGCTGCGCCAGTGCCCTGCCGTGACGCAGTAAGGGCAAATTACGTGTGGGGTTCGCCCCTGTGCCCCACAGGCTCCGTTATCGACTGGGAATTTGTTGAACCCCCCCAGCCATGCATCCCTCGACACGGGTCGCGTCACATCTTGGATTCGGGGTTTGGTGAGGTTTTGGGCTAAAACACTTATAGCGGCGTTCGATCGCTTGACAGAGGTGTTTACGGACCCATGTGGTTTTTTATTTCGAAGAAATTAAACAGAGCCCTTGTTTGAACAGAGCCCTTGTTTGAATTGATTCCGCCACGTCCTAGACATCCTCCCGCTGCTGGTCCGGGGGCGATGCAATGAATGTATGCAATCGCCGACAGCTATCCGCCTACTGCAACCCGCCCGGTAGCTGGCAGCTAAGCTCCGCAGGGACCCTCACCTGTCCCCACGGTTCACGGGTGTGTGTGTGTGTGTGTGTGTGTGTGTGTGTGTGTGTGTGTGTGTGTGTGTGTGTGTGTGTGTGTGTGTGTGTGTGTGTGTGTGTGTGTGTGTGTGTGTGTGTGTGTGTGTGTGTGTGTGTGTGTGTGTGTGTGTGTGTGTGTGTGTGTGTGTGTGTGTGTGTGTGTGTGTGTGTGTGTGTGTGTGTGTGTGTGTGTGTGTGTGTGTGTGTGTGTGTGTGTGTGTGTGTGTGTGTGTGTGTGTGTGTGTGTGTGTGTGTGTGTGTGTGTGTGTGTGTGTGTGTGTGTGTGTGTGTGTGTGTGTGTGTGTGTGTGTGTGTGTGTGTGTGTGTGTGTCGACACTGGCTCATCCGTTTTGAGTCAAACAGGTTGAAGACCCGAAATATCTGAATGAAAACTATGTCCGGATCTAACAGCCGACCCATCGCTAGATCGGTGATCAAAAGACCTTTAAAACGCGCCTAAAGTTTGGAAGATCTGGCAACCCTGCCTCAGGTTATGACCACTTAAGTGATATTTATGTACTTTTTTGTAGCTGGATCTTAATTGGACGAAACTGGCCCCAAAAGCACTTGGTATTCAGTTTTTTATCAATAATATGAATTTAATTTTCAGATATTTAATGTAATTCATTTTTGGTTAAGAGTGAGGAAGGCACCAACCATATAGGTGGATTAAGTTAGTTTTTATTTTTAAAGCCATTGTCACAAGGACTGAACATAAGATAATGGTCAATATGAAGACTTTTATGTAAATCAAGCCTTACCCGACAAACTTCGTTCTGCCTTTTTTTCGTTTGTTGACGTTTTTAACTTTTTTGCTTATTCAGCCTCCTGTGATCAAAATTTGATTTTACGTATGTTTTCCCATACAATCTGCAGATTTTCCGGAATCGGTTTCAGAGCGGCCAAAGTAGTAACTTTTTGGCGTAAAAACCTTCCTTGGACTTATACGAACCAAACGCAACAAAGAGCACCTCGATCCGAAGTTCCGTGTTGAATTGATTCGCGTTCGAAGAAAACCGTCGAAATTTTTTTATGTATGGATTGTCTGGAGAATCGATTCCCATTAATGGTTTTGGAAAAAATAGGTTTTATACCACTTTTCCAAAAAAAAAAAAAAACAGTTTTAGTAAACGATTTTTGATTTTTTTTTTAGAAGAGACATCATCCCGCATTTTTTGTGAGTCTTTTTGAAACATTAGGCTATTTCCTCAAAAGTTCTGAACGAAAAAAAATTCGTGACATCACATTAAAATTTAACTTTTTAACTTAAAAATCAAAAAATCTCATAGAAGCGGCGTGTATTTTTCTTTCAGTGTATTTTTTTTCAGAAAGCCTGTCCAATTTCCCAGAAGTTTGTCATTGACCACTTTTTCAAAAACTTTCTAAAAATGTATAACATGACGTGTTTCCTTACAAAAACCACCCTTTTAACAATATTCCAGACTTTAGTCAAAATCGTTTTTTAAGCATAACTTTTGAAGTCCTTAACTAAACATCATCATTTATAGATAGTGACTTAGTGGACCTCAAGACGCATCGAATGAGGCCAAAACGGACAAAATCGTTTTAGCCAGTCCCGAGATAATCAAGTCCAATTATTTTGATCAACATCCAACCACCCGCACAGACATTTGCTCAGAATTTGAGCTCACGCTAGTTAGCATCCAAACCCAGCATCCAAATTTCGAAAACCGCTACCTAGCATCCAAATCCAGCATCCAAATTTCTAAAACCGCTAGCTAGCATCCAGATCCAGCATCCAAGTTTAAAGTACTTAAAAAAGTTGTTTTAAGTTACTATTTAGCTCAGAACAGTCAAAATATTGAATTCTGAGACGAAAACCACATTAATAAATCCTTTCAAAAATATTTAAAAAAAAAAACCCGGATGCTGTCATGTTTTCTTAACGTAATTCATCAACCAATGTTTATAAACTCATTTTTGGGGTTTTCTGAACATATTTTAATCAAAACCACGTTGGATGCTGGGTTTATCCAATTTTATTGGGACTTGGAATATTTGATATTTGAATTTCTCAATATTTGGCTAATTTAATATTTTAAATCCTGGATGCTGGCATGTTTCCTTAACGTAATTCACCAACTAATGTTTCTAAACTCATTTTTGGGGTTCTCTGAACATATTTGAATCAAAACCAAGTTGGATGCTGGGTTTATCCAATTTTATTGGGACTTGGAATATTTGATATTTGAACTTCTCAATATTTGGCTAATTTAATATTTTAAATCCTGGATGCTGGCATGTTTTCTGAACGTAATTCATCAACCAATGTTTCTAAACTCATTTTTGGGGTTCTCTGAACATATTTGAATCAAAACCAAGTTGGATGCTGGGTTTATCCAATTTTATTGGGACTTGGAATATTTGATATTTGAACTTCTCAATATTTGGCTAATTTAATATTTTAAATCCTGGATGCTGGCATGTTTTCTGAACGTAATTCATCAACCAATGTTTCTAAACTCATTTTTGGGGTTCTCTGAACATATTTGAATCAAAACCAAGTTGGATGCTGGGTTTATCCAATTTTATTGGGACTTGGAATATTTGATATTTGAATTTCTCAATATTTGGCTAATTTAATATTTTAAATCCTGGATGCTGGCATGTTTTCTTAACGTAATTCATCAACCAATGTTTCTAAACTCATTTTTGGGGTTCTCTGAACATATTTGAATCAAAACCAAGTTGGATGCTGGGTTTATCCAATTTTATTGGGACTTGGAATATTTGATATTTGAATTTCTCAATATTTGGCTAATTTAATAATTTAAATCCTGGATGCTGGCATGTTTTCTGAACGTAATTCATCAACCAATGTTTCTAAACTCATTTTTGGGGTTCTCTGAACATATTTGAATCAAAACCAAGTTGGATGCTGGGTTTATCCAATTTTATTGGGACTTGGAATATTTGATATTTGAATTTCTCAATATTTGGCTAATTTAATATTTTAAATCCTGGATGCTGGCATGTTTTCTTAACGTAATTCATCAACCAATGTTTCTAAACTCATTTTTGGGGTTCTCTGAACATATTTGAATCAAAACCAAGTTGGATGCTGGGTTTATCCAATTTTATTGGGACTTGGAATATTTGATATTTGAATTTCTCAATATTTGGCTAATTTAATAATTTAAATCCTGGATGCTGGCATGTTTTCTGAACGTAATTCATCAACCAATGTTTCTAAACTCATTTTTGGGGTTCTCTGAACATATTTCAATCAAAACCAAGTTGGATGCTGGGTTTATCCAATTTTATTGGGACTTGGAATATTTGATATTTGAATTTCTCAATATTTGGCTAATTTAATATTTTAAATCCTGGATGCTGGCATGTTTTCTTAACGTAATTCATCAACCAATGTTTCTTAACTCATTTTTGGGGTTCTCTGAACATATTTGAATCAAAACCAAGTTGGATGCTGGGTTTATCCAATTTTATTGGGACTTGGAATATTTGATATTTGAACTTCTCAATATTTGGCTAATTTAATATTTTAAATCCTGGATGCTGGCATGTTTTCTTAACGTAATTCATCAACCAATGTTTCTAAACTCATTTTTGGGGTTCTCTGAACATATTTGAATCAAAACCAAGTTGGATGCTGGGTTTATCCAATTTTATTGGGACTTGGAATATTTGATATTTGAATTTCTCAATATTTGGCTAATTTAATATTTTAAATCCTGGATGCTGGCATGTTTTCTTAACGTAATTCATCAACCAATGTTTCTAAACTCATTTTTGGGGTTCTCTGAACATATTTGAATCAAAACCAAGTTGGATGCTGGGTTTATCCAATTTTATTGGGACTTGGAATATTTGATATTTGAATTTCTCAATATTTGGCTAATTTAATAATTTAAATCCTGGATGCTGGCATGTTTTCTGAACGTAATTCATCAACCAATGTTTCTAAACTCATTTTTGGGGTTCTCTGAACATATTTGAATCAAAACCAAGTTGGATGCTGGGTTTATCCAATTTTATTGGGACTTGGAATATTTGATATTTGAATTTCTCAATATTTGGCTAATTTAATATTTTAAATCCTGGATGCTGGCATGTTTTCTTAACGTAATTCATCAACCAATGTTTCTAAACTCATTTTTGGGGTTCTCTGAACATATTTGAATCAAAACCAAGTTGGATGCTGGGTTTATCCAATTTTATTGGGACTTGGAATATTTGATATTTGAACTTCTCAATATTTGGCTAATTTAATATTTTAAATCCTGGATGCTGGCATGTTTTCTTAACGTAATTCATCAACCAATGTTTCTAAACTCATTTTTGGGGTTCTCTGAACATATTTGAATCAAAACCAAGTTGGATGCTGGGTTTATCCAATTTTATTGGGACTTGGAATATTTGATATTTGAATTTCTCAATATTTGGCTAATTTAATAATTTAAATCCTGGATGCTGGCATGTTTTCTGAACGTAATTCATCAACCAATGTTTCTAAACTCATTTTTGGGGTTCTCTGAACATATTTGAATCAAAACCAAGTTGGATGCTGGGTTTATCCAATTTTATTGGGACTTGGAATATTTGATATTTGAATTTCTCAATATTTGGCTAATTTAATATTTTAAATCCTGGATGCTGGCATGTTTTCTTAACGTAATTCATCAACCAATGTTTCTAAACTCATTTTTGGGGTTTTCTGAACATATTTTAATCAAAACCACGTTGGATGCTGGGTTTATCCTGTAACGAGTACATATGGAGTAAAAGTACAGTCGGTATGATTGGAGAGTAGAAATACCTAAACTGTATTAAACGTACACGCCGCAGAGTAGAGCTTTCTTGCTGAGTGACCTTTGCTCATTCCTTCGGTCACTCAAATGCCGAGTACCTTTTGCGCCAGTTATCCCAAAAGCTTCCCGTTCAACCAGATGGCCGAGTGGTTTAAACTCTGCTCTTGAGGTGAGCCAGCACAGGAGATCGGGGAGAGCCAGTCGCACGAATCTCGCGAAGAGTTTCGCGTTTTCGCGGTTCGGGGGTGATGAGATCGCGGAGGTAGTAAAGCGGTCCAGGGGAATGACAAGCTATTGTCCAGGGTTGGTAACCGTGAGAGGGAACGGAATTCGGAACTGAAGCTTCTCATAAGTCTCGGCGTTCTGATGACGCGCCCAACGGTTCACTTTTAACAGTTCCGCGGAAGAGGCACCAGTGGCCCTCGATTGTGCGCGTCTCGTGATTAAATTGTAGGTTTCTAGTTTCCATGAGTTTGTCTTTTTAGGTTATCTCTAGTGTAATGTGTTTCTCTGTCCTTTCCCTGATTAGCTAGTTTAGCGAGATTAGTAGATCGATCTAGTGCCGTGTCGTGTGCGTGTGTGAAGACCGTGTGCATGTGCGTTCCAGAAATCCTGGTAAGTGCGCTGACCACCTCGTGGTCACCTGTGCGAGTGCCAAGTTAACATCTGCCCCATGACCAGCTCTGCATCCACCGCCACGCTCGTCAAAGACGGCCCGATCTACCGGGGACCAGCTACCGCTTCGATCCGGCCGCAACGCCCACGCCGCCGAAGGCCAGCGCTCGCCAAACCGCGCTCGGCAGCGGAACTGTACGGCCACGCCGTAACAGGACAGCAGCAACCGTCACCGCAGCGTCCTTGAAGTAACCGCCATCGCGATCAGCATCCGCCATCGCGATCGCCAACCGCCATCAACCTAACCTGGAAGGTTAGGAAACCACGTGAGTGAGTGAAGAGGGAGAGAAGTCCGGCCTCGAAGGCGGACACGCGAACCGGCAACCAACAACCAGCTAACCAGCGTTCCAACCGAGCAGCAGCAGCAGATCTTCAAACGTAGGTCGTCGAGGTTCCCTCGCAGGTGCGACCCACCACGTGCTCGAGTCCCGTCCGGTGTTAACCGGAGAGCAGCAACAGCAGCAGCAGCAAGTGATGACGTCGTAGACGCCGTCCGCAGCAAGACCACCAAACCGCCGAGTTTCTCCGAAACCGTCGACCAGCAGCAGCAGAACAGGTATCGAGACGACCACGTGATCGTCGACCGCGAACGCCAAGCAAACCGTGAGTAAAAGCATGCTTAAGTGATAAGTCCATGGCACACTTTTCGCCCGCTACCAACCTTACCAACTAGTAGCGCGGCGCCGCGTCTGTCGCGACTGTACCGACTCGCCTAAAATGAACACATAAAACGCACATAGCACACACACCTAAACCGGAAGAAGAAGAGAGAAGAAGGAAGACAAACACACGGTAGAATCTGAACTGAAGTAACAGGATCACAGGGAAAGGAAGAGGGGAGGATCGCCGGCAAACACAATCGTACGTACGAAAACATGTATGACTCACTGTAAATAAACGAACACAAAACACTACAAATGTTTTTCCTGCTGCACTTAACCTAGACACACAGTAGCTATAAAACAAATACTTATGCTAGGGTGACCGAGAGAGTCGACTCAGGTTTTGATTCGCGACCGATTAAATAAATGTAGATTTCTTTCCTTATTCTATTTTACTTTATTTTTCTACTGGAGTCAGGGCTCCGAATCCCTTGGACCATTGGCTATTTTTCTGGCAGAACGGTTTCAGGTGAACTGTTGAAGGCCGCAGGTGATGAAACACGCCCTGAGGTCTCCAGTCCGTTTCCGGTTTCTTTTTCAGCTACCCTTCCTGGGTAGTGGCTTGGTACGCTAGTCGGAGTACCTCCGACGCGTTTTACACCCCCACAGAACTCCCTGTCCCGAAACGGGATTACTGAACCCCCCTCGAGAGGTCTCTACGGCTGGGCAAACCGACAAACAGGTGGATGGTCTCCTTCTGGAGTGGCGCTTAAGCCATCTCACTTAACCATAGAGGAGTTCGATAGGCTGGCGGGATAATCCAATTTTATTGGGACTTGGAATATTTGATATTTGAATTTCTCAATATTTGGCTAATTTAATATTTTAAATCCTGGATGCTGGCATGTTTTCTTAACGTAATTCATCAACCAATGTTTCTAAACTCATTTTTGGGGTTCTCTGAACATATTTGAATCAAAACCAAGTTGGATGCTGGGTTTATCCAATTTTATTGGGACTTGGAATATTTGATATTTGAATTTCTCAATATTTGGCTAATTTAATAATTTAAATCCTGGATGCTGGCATGTTTTCTGAACGTAATTCATCAACCAATGTTTCTAAACTCATTTTTGGGGTTCTCTGAACATATTTCAATCAAAACCAAGTTGGATGCTGGGTTTATCCAATTTTATTGGGACTTGGAATATTTGATATTTGAATTTCTCAATATTTGGCTAATTTAATATTTTAAATCCTGGATGCTGGCATGTTTTCTTAACGTAATTCATCAACCAATGTTTCTAAACTCATTTTTGGGGTTCTCTGAACATATTTGAATCAAAACCAAGTTGGATGCTGGGTTTATCCAATTTTATTGGGACTTGGAATATTTGATATTTGAACTTCTCAATATTTGGCTAATTTAATATTTTAAATCCTGGATGCTGGCATGTTTTCTTAACGTAATTCATCAACCAATGTTTCTAAACTCATTTTTGGGGTTCTCTGAACATATTTGAATCAAAACCAAGTTGGATGCTGGGTTTATCCAATTTTATTGGGACTTGGAATATTTGATATTTGAATTTCTCAATATTTGGCTAATTTAATATTTTAAATCCTGGATGCTGGCATGTTTTCTTAACGTAATTCATCAACCAATGTTTCTAAACTCATTTTTGGGGTTCTCTGAACATATTTGAATCAAAACCAAGTTGGATGCTGGGTTTATCCAATTTTATTGGGACTTGGAATATTTGATATTTGAATTTCTCAATATTTGGCTAATTTCTTATTTTAAATCCTGGATGCTGGCATGTTTTCTTAACGTAATTCATCAACCAATGTTTCTAAACTCATTTTTGGGGTTCTCTGAACATATTTGAATCAAAACCACGTTGGATGCTGGGTTTATCCAGTTTTATTGGGACTTGGAATATTTGATATTTGAATTTCTCAATGTTTGGCTAATTTATTATTTTAAATCCTGGATGCTGGCATGTTTTCTTAACGTAATTCATCAACCAATGTTTCTAAACTCATTTTTGGGGTTCTCTGAACATATTTGAATCAAAACCACGTTGGATGCTGGGTTTATCCAATTTTATTGGGACTTGGAATATTTGATATTTGAATTTCTCAATATTTGGCTAATTTAATATTTTTAATCCTGGATGCTGGCATGTTTTCTGAACGTAATTCATCAAACAATGTTTCTAAACTCATTTTTGGGGTTCTCTGAACATATTTGAATCAAAACCACGTTGGATGCTGGGTTTTTTCCAAATTTATAAGGACTTTTTTTTTTATTTATTTATTTTTTTTTTTTTCAGGTAGTTTATTTAACAACAGTCGTACATTGTATACCTATAGCTATTCTCGACCCTACGTCTACAACTAAGCATTTAAGTCCCAATTCCTTTCTCTTTCCAAGTCCCGGTCCGAAAGAGCCCGGGGGGTAGTCCCTGTTCCACTCGGACCAGACATGTGGTCAGGGGGGCCCCGAGGTTTCGGCACAATCGTGCACACTCATGATGATTCATCCAGGCGCCCCGGAGGAGCCGGAGGGTTGTCCCTGTTCCACTCGGACAAGACGTATGGTCAGGGGGGCCCCGGGTCCTCCGGGCGCGACAGTGGTGGAATCTCAGTTGGGTGCAACTTCAGCATACATAGAGCCATTTTCCGAATTGGGCTTTGAACCAAAGTTTGTTATTCCATCTAATTGTACTGATACTTTTCTTTAATTCAAATAGGCTACCTTTTGGAAATTTCTTTAACACAAAGGAAACTGCAAAACTAACTAGCCACAAAGCAGCTTTTTGCTTTTGGTCATTGGTTTGTATTTTCCAAGCAAGAATGTCTTCTGGGTCTGCGCAATTGATTTTTAAACGATTTGCTACGGTATCTTTCAGCCATTTCCACACGTCCTGCGATGCGTCGCATTCCCTGAGCCGGTGGAAGTTGTTGTCCTTTTTCCCACAGATTTCACAAATGTTGTCCGCAACTCGTCCTATCTTGTACTCGTACAGTTTGTCCTTGTTCAACAGCAGATCGTTGTACAACAGGAACAAAGTGCTTCGGCTATCACTTGTGAGAAAATTGTGGCTCAGATTGTTCCACAGATTCTCCCAGTCCAGGTCGGTCAGCTTTTCTTCGATCTTAGGCACAGTTCTTCGTTGATCCACATGATAGCAATAGAGTAGTCGCACCGTGTTTAAGGTGTAGCTACTCCCCAGCTCTTCAGCTTCCACCAGCCAGTCCTTGGTGTTTCGTCCCAACACGTCTTTCTTGCCAAACTTCAGCAGCGACAGATCCTTTTTCTCCTCGCCATCTTTTCCATACAGCACGTTTTTCTGAAACAGTGCCTTCGCTTTGGCTTCATGGTCTACTAAACACACGCCTCCTTTTCCTAGGTCCAGGTACAACTGATTCCTCTCGCACTTGAACACCTGACTCTGCCATAGAAAGGCGCCAACAGCTTTTCGAATCTCAGCAAGATGCTTGTTGTTCGGGGGGAATACCTGACACACGTACCACAACTTGGATAGAATAAACACGTTCAGCAGCCATGTCCTTTCCAACAAATTCAACTGTCGAACCCTATGTAGACTGATTCGAAACTTAATATCCCTAACCAGCTTGGCATAGTTGATATTGACGATGTCTTTCCAGCGCTCTGTAAACATCACTCCAAGGATTTTCAACTGTGTAACTTCTCGAAACTGCTGAGGTCCACATTTTGCTCCATTCAGCCGAAGGAAGCAAGATTTCTGTTTGTTCAGCTTAACACAGGAAGATAAAGCGTAGGAATTGACAATTTGGAGGACCAAATCAAATTCAGCGTCATTCCTGACTAGGATCGCCAAATCGTCTGCGTACGCGATAACTCTAATGAACTGGTTGTCCATTAGAACGCCCTGGACGTTTTCAGCGATTCGCCGGATCAGGGGCTCAATGTATAGTACAAAAAGTGCCATACTGAGCGGGCAACCCTGACGGACAGAGCTGCCAATAACGATTTCCTTTGTCATAAACCCGTTGAATATTACTCTGGATGTAGCCGGTTCATACAAATTCTTGATGCAGTCAATGAAAGCCTGCGGGATTCCAAACTTGTCCATAATTCGCCATAGAAACTTGTGGTTCACCTTATCGAACGCCTTTTCCAAATCTGTACTCAGGAGAAATGCTTTAAACCGTTTGGACTCAGCTGTCCTGAGCATAACTTTCCGCAGCTTTTTCAAGTTTTCTGCACAAGATCCGCTTTGCAGACATGCAGATTGTCCCTCTCCCAACAAATCACCAAGTACTGCATGCAACCTGTTGGCCAATATTTTGGTAAACAACTTGTAGTCTGTGTTCAGCATTGAAATAGGGCGATACTTGTCCAGCGATGCCGCATCCGCTTCTTTTGGAATCAATGTTATAATTCCAGCCGAGAACTCTTTTGGAGGCTTCAAAGATCCATCCAAATACCCGTTGAAAAGCTTCAGCAGGTCCTCCTTAACAATATCGAAATGAGTCAGATAAAACTCATACGAAAGTCCATCCGGCCCCGGAGACTTTTTCTTTGCTGCAGCCAGCGAAGTTGATTTCAACTCATCTTCGCTGATCGGTCGCAGCATCTGGTTGGCTTGTTCTACGGACAGAGTCTTGCTCACACTTCCTAAAGCCTCAGCAACAACACCTTCATCCGCCTGCAATGGATCGTTCATGAAACAGTTCGAGTAAAATCCTTGAATGATGGCCTTCAATCGATCCTGGTCATCGGTTAGAGCTCCGTTATCCAGCAATTTGAAAGACGAAGACGCGCTGAACCGGTGGACCTGGTTGGAGACGTGGAAGATGTTCATCTTCTCATTCTCGATCAGCGACGTCCCAGAAAGTTTGTTCCCGAGGTACTGCAAACGTTGACACTCCATTTCCATGAGCCGTGATTTCACGATGGCGATTTCTGCCCGAACATCCAAACCATTACCTAGATCGACTGCCAATTCATTCAACTTCTGGTACTGAGTACTTTTAGCTGAGCTGATACGGCGGTTAAACAAACGACTTTGTTCTTGATAAAACCAAGTGATCTTCTTCTTCACAACATGATTCCACCAAATACTCCTATTCATCAAATGCACTGGTCTAGCTCTAAGCCCTTCGTACTCCACCAAAAATCGGTTGCTAATGCTGTCGTCCTTCAGGAAAGCTGGGTTTAGCTTCCAGTACCCTCTTCCACGCCTACACAGGTGTTGTGGGTCGACCTCGAACTTCAAAACAACGGCATGATGATCGGAGAAGGCAACAGCTACATTCTTCACCTCAAGTATCGTATCGAGGAAATCTCGTGACACGTAGAAGCGATCTAACCTTGATGCTGAATCGCATCGGTGAAAGGTGAAACCGGTGCAACCCTTTTCTTGGCCAGCGTCCTTCAACTGCAGCGCGCTCACCATGTCCTTAAGACCAGCTCCGATGTTAGCCGAGCTATTTCGGCTGTCCTTTTTTGCCAACACACAGTTGAAATCACCTCCAATTACTGTGTGGGAACACCCGGGTTTGACCACGTGGGGCGTGATACTATTACGGAACAAATCATCTCTTTCTTTGCGCTTGTCAGACCCAGAATGAGCGTATACATTGACGTAGTTGACGTCATTGCATACAATAGACACGATCCTGCCGCTCGGATCATAGATCAAATTTCTAAAATCTTGATTTTTACGGATCAAGATGGCAGTTCCTTTGTTCTGGCAACTAATATTAACAAAAGCTTTGTGGGACGAAATAAAACTAAAATCCTCAAAATGAACCTCCTGACAGAATACAATATCAAGATCATTCAAGTGTACAAAATCATTAAGAAGTTGCTTGTTAACTTTTGTTTGGATGGCATTCAAATTGATCGTACCAACCTTCTTCGAAAACGTCATTTTGAATAGTTACTTACGGTAGCACTTCTACGAAATCTGCGTCGCTCTCAGCGGTGACTTCCTGTTGATCCGATCTGGAAGCAGATCGGCCCTTGCCGGCCTGATCCTGTCCGGCGTTGTCATGTGGCCTCCGCTCACTCCTACTCCGTGATCGTAACTTCTGCACCAGGGTTACGCTGCCACCGGCTGGAACTTGCGGGATTGCTTCTCCTTTCCCTTCGGTACCTCTGCGGAACTTGTTCCGAGGTTTGCGTGCTGAACCTTCCGGCAACACTGGCGCTTGAGGGGGCCCCATGGGCACTGGTGGACTGATCGGCAGTGATGGTTGAGCCGGCGAGATCGGCAGTGATGGTTGAGCCGGCGCGGGCGACGATGGCGGCGGTGTCAGCTGTACCAAAGTCGGTTCTGTTCCAGGCACCCCGACGTCCATCGTGTCGCTGACAAGTTGCTGGTTCCGATTAGATTGCAGCAGCGTCATAATCATGGGCGGAGCACCATCACCTTTAGCGAAGGCAGGGAGAAGGTTCGTTCCAGCCAAGACCGAGCTAAAGCTCTTCCCGTTCCCATCCGATGGCTTAGCAAACTTCCGGGGACAGTTTGCCTTCACGTGCTCTGTGCTTTTGCAGATGAAACATTTGTTCACCAGTCCGTCGTAATATACGCGAGCCTGGAAATGTCTCACGCGGATTTGCGCTGGTAGTTCCTTGGTAATTTCCATGTATGCTCCGCGCACGGTCGAGAAAACCGGGAAGCCCGTGTCCTCGTGGTAGCGCTCGCGGATCTGCTGGCGAACAACGCCATACACCGACAGAACCTGGTGAATCTCCTTGTCCTCAATCTCTGGAGGTAGATTGAAGATGCGGACATATTTGAATGTCTCGTCCGCCTCCGACATCAACACATTGATGGATGTTCCGTTGCTGTAATTGAAGTTCATCACCGGCTGGAGCTTGTCCTTGACGGCCTTCATCTGGCGCTCGCTTTTGAACTTCACAAAGATTGCCTTTGCCTGGGTGTCTCGATGGATCGAGTAAATTTCGTTCGGTGGCATCTGCCAATCCCGGCAGAACCCGAACATTTCAGCATCCGACGGTTCCTGAGAGCCTTGTCCGAAGGCGAACTTCAGAGTGTGAACTCTGACCTTGAATTCCGACATGGTTGTAAAACACGTGTTCCGGTTGAGGTTAGATACGATTTTGGCACACTTTAGCCGCAGCGAGAAGCGGGCACCGATAGCATTGTCCAGTAGAACAAAAAGCGCTTTGTTGAGTGAAAAAGAACGAAATTAATCCGGGAACGAATTGAAAACACGTCTAACTGTGAGCACGACTGTTGCTCGAATGACTTGGAATATTTGATATTTGAATTTCTCAATATTTGGCTAATTTAATATTTTAAATCCTGGATGCTGGCATGTTTTCTTAACGTAATTCAACAAATATTCCAAGTCCCAACAAAATTGGATAAACCCAACATCCAACGTGGTTTTGATTCAAATATGTTCAGAGAACCCCAAAAATGAGTTTAGAAACATTAGTTGGTGGATTACGTTAAGAAAACATGCCAGCATCCAGGATTTAAAATATTAAATTAGCCAAATATTGAGAAATTCAAATATCAAATATTCCAAGTCCCAATAAAATTGGATAAACCCAGCATCCAACTTGGTTTTGATTCAAATATGTTCAGAGAACCCCAAAAATGAGTTTGGAAACATTAGTTGGTGAATTACGTTAAGAAAACATGCCAGCATCCAGGATTTAAAATATTAAATTAGCCAAATATTGAGAAATTCAAATATCAAATATTCCAAGTCCCAATAAAATTGGATAAACCCAGCATCCAACTTGGTTTTGATTCAAATATGTTCAGAGAACCCCAAAAATGAGTTTGGAAACATTAGTTGGTGAATTACGTTAAGAAAACATGCCAGCATCCAGGATTTAAAATATTAAATTAGCCAAATATTGAGAAATTCAAATATCAAATATTCCAAGTCCCAATAAAATTGGATAAACCCAGCATCCAACTTGGTTTTGATTCAAATATGTTCAGAGAACCCAAAAAATGAGTTTGGAAACATTAGTTGGTGAATTACGTTCAGAAAACATGCCAGCATCCAGGATTTAAAATATTAAATTAGCCAAATATTGAGAAATTCAAATATCAAATATTCCAAGTCCCAATAACATTGGATAAACCCAGCATCAAACTTGGTTTTGATTCAAATAGGTTCAGAGAACCCCAAAAATGAGTTTAGAAACATTGGTTGATGAATTACGTTAAGAAAACATGCCAGCATCCAGGATTTAAAATATTTAATTAGCCAAAATATTGAGAAATTCAAATATCAAATATTCCAAGTCCCAATAAAATTGGATAAACCCAGCATCCAACTTGGTTTTGATTCAAATATGTTCAAAGAACCCCAAAAATGAGTTTGGAAACATTAGTTGGTAAATTACGTTAAGAAAACATGCCAGCATCCAGGATTTAAAATATTAAATTAGCCAAATATTGAGAAATTCAAATATCAAATATTCCAAGTCCCAATAAAATTGGATAAACCCAGCATCCAACTTGGTTTTGATTCAAATATGTTCAGAGAACCCCAAAAATGAGTTTGGAAACATTAGTTGGTGAATTACGTTAAGAAAACATGCCGGCATCCAGGATTTAAAATATTAAATTAGCCAAATATTGAGAAATTCAAATATCAAATATTCCAAGTCCCAATAAAATTGGATAAACCCAGCATCCAACGTGGTTTTGATTGAAATATGTTCAGAGAACACCAAAAATGAGTTTAGAAACATTGGTTGATGAATTACGTTCAGAAAACATGCCAGCATCCAAGATTGAAAATTTTAAATTAGCCAAATATTGAGAAATTCAAATATCAAATATTCCAAGTCCCAATAAATTTGGAAAAAACCCAGCATCCAACGTGGTTTTGATTCAAATATGTTCAGAGAACACCAAAAATGAGTTTAGAAACATTGGTTGATGAATTACGTTCAGAAAACATGCCAGCATCCAAGATTGAAAATTTTAAATTAGCCAAATATTGAGAAATTCAAATATCAAATATTCCAAGTCCCAATAAAATTGGATAAACCCAGCATCCAACGTGGTTTTGATTGAAATATGTTCAGAGAACACCAAAAATGAGTTTAGAATCATTGGTTGATGAATTACGTTCAGAAAACATGCCAGCATCCAAGATTGAAAATTTTAAATTAGCCAAATATTGAGAAATTCAAATATCAAATATTCAAAGTCCCAATAAATTTGGAAAAAACCCAGCATCCAACGTGGTTTTGATTGAAATATGTTCAGAGAACCCCAAAAATGAGTTTAGAAACATTGGTTGATGAATTACGTTCAGAAAACATGCCAGCATCCAAGATTGAAAATTTTAAATTAGCCAAATATTGAGAAATTCAAATATCAAATATTCCAAGTCCCAATAAAATTGGATAAACCCAGCATCCAACGTGGTTTTGATTAAAATATGTTCAGAAAACCCCAAAAATGAGTTTAGAAACATTGGTTGATGAATTACGTTCAGAAAACATGCCAGCATTCAGGATTTAAAATAATAAATTAGCCAAATATTGAGAAATTCAAATATCAAATATTCCAAGTCCCAATAAAATTGGATAAACCCAGCATCGAACGTGGTTTTGATTCAAATATGTTCAGAGAACCCCAAAAATGAGTTTAGAAACATTGGTTGATGAATTACGTTAAGGAAACATGCCAGCATCCAGGATTTAAAATATTAAATTAGCCAAATATTGAGAAATTCAAATATCAAATATTCCAAGTCCCAATAAAATTGGATAAACCCAGCATCCAACTTGGTTTTGATTCAAATATGTTCAGAGAACCCCAAAAATGAGTTTAGAAACATTAGTTGGTGAATTACGTTAAGAAAACATGCCAGCATCCAGGATTTAAAATAATAAATTAGCCAAATATTGAGAAATTCAAATATCAAATATTCCAAGTCCCAATAAAATTGGATAAACCCAGCATCCAACAAGGTTTTGATTGAAATATGTTCAGAGAACCCCAAAAATGAGTTTAGAAACATTGGTTGATGAATTACGTTCAGAAAACATGCCAGCATCCAAGATTGAAAATTTTAAATTAGCCAAATATTGAGAAATTCAAATATCAAATATTCCAAGTCCCAATAAAATTGGATAAACCCAGCATCCAACGTGGTTTTGATTAAAATATGTTCAGAAAACCCCAAAAATGAGTTCATAAACATTGGTTGATGAATTACGTTAAGAAAACATGCCAGCATCCGGTTTTTTTTTTAAATATTTTTGAAAAGATTTATTAATGTGGTTTTCGTCTCAGAATTCAATATTTTGACTGTTCTGAGCTAAATAGTAACTTAAAACAACTTTTTTAAGTACTTTAAACTTGGATGCTGGATCTGGATGCTAGCTAGCGGTTTTAGAAATTTGGATGCTGGATTTGGATGCTAGGTAGCGGTTTTCGAAATTTGGATGCTGGGTTTGGATGCTAACTAGCGTGAGCTCAGAATTTGATTCTAGGTCAAATTAAGAAGTTCGTTTTTTGAGTGATTTTATAGCCGTTCTTCATTAAGGTGAGGAAGGCAAAAAGGGGAAAACAGTTAACAAAAATCAAAAAAGTGATCAGAAAAAGTTGCATTAAGGCAAAAGATAATGATTGTTGGTTGTAGAGTGAGCCTTAAAAATGTATAAATAACACTTACTTGAACAAAATATCTGAGATCCGGCCTCAAAAAAGTGAATTAAAACACTAAAGTACTTATAACTTTTGATTGTGTTGTCAGATTTTGATTCTTTAGGACTCTTTGGAAAGATCTCTTGATTAGCCATCCAACGATAGGTCGCATGGTAGATCCGGACAACGTTTTCATCAAAATATTTGAGATCCGGCCTCTAAAAAGTGTATAAATAACACTTAAGTAATTATAACTATTGATAGGGTTGTCAGATCTTCAACGTTTTGGGCTCGTTGGAAAGGTCTTTTTAATACCTTTTTAAAAATGTATAGCAAGACGGGTTTTCTTACAAAAACCACCATTTTTACAATCTTCCGGATCAGTCCGGAAAAAATCGTGTGCATATTTTAATTTTCTCAAAGTCAGTAAAACACACACCAACACTCAAATTACAGATACGTTTTTTATTCAAAATTAATCATTGTTTTCTCGTGTCCCACATTCGCGTTCCATTCTCGTCACGTGGTTTTTTTTTTCATCCGATTTTTTTTTTCTCTCAATCTCTCACAAAGCAGCCATCTTCTCTCTCTTTCTCTTTCTTCCATTCCTTTCGTCCTCTGTCCTGCTGCTTCTCTCGTACTGCTCATACTAACTTAGCTTACGTTATTGATATCGTTTGCCGTTCATGTGAGTGTGTGTGTGTGATGAGAGTGTTTGAATGTGTTTTTTTTTCGAATTGTCTGTTGTTTTTGTTCATGTTTCCGCTGTTGTTATTCTGTTAGTGTTCTCCTGTTTTGTTGGTTTCTCTGTCCGTGTGAAGGTTTGACTTATTTTTGTTTTTTCTGGATGCTCTCTTGTTTTCTTTTACTTCGGATTTCTTTTTCTCGGTATAAAATATCTAAATATATATTTATCTTATCCGGTATATATAAGGTAGATTTACATATTCTCTTGGTATATGTTTTTTTTTTTGTTTGCTTTATTAAATTGAACTTATCAAAATTATTTGACCACTGGTTTGTATTTGCCTCCCTTCTCTGCTGCTGCTCTTTTTCTCTCCCTTTTCTCGTGTTCTACTGTTCCACTTTGTCCACGTTCACCACTGTTTACTAATAAATTCCTTACTTTCTGTACTTACTTACATTCCTTCCCTTTTCCCTCCTTCCTGCTTTGTGTGAGACGATTTGTGTACGTGTGTTAAGTGTTTGTGTGTTCTCTTTCTTTCTCTTTCTTCCTGCTGCTTCACTTTCAGAGTTTTGTTTTACAAGGAAACGCGTGGGTTCACTATTTTGTTTTAAATATATTTAATTTATACAAGTGATTGAGTGTACGTCTGTGTGTGTCTGCGTGTCTTAAACTTTACTTGCATAAATGTTTGTTGGTGTAATATTTAACTATTTAGAGTACAAGGTTTGTTTGTTTTTGTTCTAGGGTTGTCGTTCCATTACTTGCCCGGCGCCGCATAATTTTACCCTAAAAAGAAGTGTGTGTGTGTGTGTGTGTGTGTGTGTGTGTGTGTGTGTGTGTGTGTGTGTGTGTGTTGATTCAAATCGACTGAGTTTTCCTCTCCTTCTGTGTGTGTGTGTATTTACAAGGTAAATTCGTATTGATTTTGCTTACATTTCTGTTCAGTTTCTTCTCTTCTTTTTTTGTTTGTTGTTGTTGTTGTAACAAATTACGGAAAAAAGTGGGGCTGCTCGCACAATATATCACGGTGAACGTCAACAGCGCTGCGACGACGAGTGTTGAGATTCGGAGCAAAACCACCATCGTTTTATTTTTGTTTACACTACCTTAAGTACATTTCGTTACATTTGCTTATTCGGGAGCGTATAGATTTTGCTAGTCAGGAGGTGTGTGTGTGTGTGAGGAGATAAATGGCAGATTTTTTTTGAGTGTTTTAAAGGTCTAAGGAAGTTTTTTTTTTTGTTTTTCTTTCTCGGAGGCAGCTAGGTTTCGCGTCTGCTTCCCGAGAGAGTTAGCTTTAATTTAGTTTGTTTTTACTTGCTTCAATCTTTGGATTGCACTTTTTCTTTTCCGCTGCATTTCCTTTGATGTTTCAAATCCATCTCTTAACACTGCCTGACTGGTTAGGGGTACAATTTCGAAAGACTTTTCACTTTACGCCCTTTTGAAATTTTAGTCTTGATTAAAAAAAAATTCAAAAAATTATGAATAAAAAATCATATCCAGCACTATCAGTAAGGACTGGCGCCTTAACCCACTCGGCCATCAGACCGATGAAAAGCTGTAAGGATAAACGCATATATGAGCTTGACATTTCGGTCAAGTAGGTTTCCCATACTGATGGGCTAAATATTTCAGGGTGTAAAATCACATAAAATTGCATAAAATAATGCAATATTCATTTTACACCCACGCCTTTTACACGCAGCTGGATTACTTCTTTTTCAGCTGTGTGGTTTGCACAATCTAGAAACATTATATTGTTTAAAAATAGTCTAAATATTGTTAATAGAAATCTCCACAAGTATGTCATTTAACAAGACTTTAATAAATGCCCGAGCAGACGGAAATAACTTGTGAATAACATTTTTTTACACTTGAAAATACTTGGCCAATAATATTTCATGTTATTTATAACAAGATTTGTTATTCGTCGTTATGATTTTTTTGTTATTGTATTAACAGACTAATAACATTTTTAGTTATTCTTCGAACAAATCTTTGTTATTAATTTTTGTTATTTTAACAACTAATCCGATCATCCCAATAACAGTTGACGATATTCTTCCATAACAAAAAATGTTATTCCAAAGTTGTTTTGGCTTTCAACCAATATCAGACAAATAACAAATTTTGTTATGATAACATAAACTGTTATTAAACTCTCATGCAAAAATTGTTGTTCCATAACACTTTCTGTTATTTTAACAGTATTTGTTATTGAAATGGCATGAATTTGGTTATTACCGTCTGCCCGGATGTAGTTCACTTGATAGCAATTTTTTCCACGTCCTTACTCCATTCAGCAATGTTTACGCTGACACAGCTGGCTTGTAGTCTCAAGCTGATTATGATCACACATAAAAAATAAATTATTCGGTCTACAGCATTGCCTTGGCGTTCTCGATTGCGAGATACTCGAAACTAGGTGGTTCGAAGGCTTGATTGTTGAGGCAATTGCAAACCTCTTTTTACACCTTAGCTTCCATCCACCCCGGGATGCGAACTGATGACCTTTGGATTGTTAGTCCAACTGCCTATCAGCGACTCCACCGAAGCAGGACCCAGGGAAATGACTCCTACACCTGGACTGAGCTATCGACCTAACCCTCTAGGTTAGACCGGGGTCAACATTTACTTCCCCGTCCGACGGAAGGCGTGATCAGACAAATCTCGTCTCGAAAAATGCCACCGGGACCTTCTGGGATCGAAACCAGGCTAACTGGGTGAGAGGCAACCACGCTTACCCCTACACTGCGAGTCCCGGCGACAACTTGTACCTCTAACCAGTTAATGACCCCTTCAAACCACAATCTCTTCCTTTCCTTAGCGCTACCACATCTCTTGTACAGACACAAACACATCGTTTTTTTTGTTTCCTACACAGATTTTCCATTCACTGTTTTTTTGTTATTCTTATTGGTTTACCTCCTTTGTTTACTTACATTTTGGATTTATCCTATTCTAGTACTATCTTCTTACACACATTTCCGCTAATTTTCCATTCAGACCAGATTCAAAAGAGTTTGTTTTTTTTTGCTTTCACACTCATCCGCATCCATCCTTAGACGAGAATTAAATGTTAATAACTAATCGCCAGTGACCCCGTCTGGCCAATGCAGCGGCCCTCGTCGTCGAACGTGGCCAACGTCAGCCGGGACAGCTTGTTGCTCAGCACTCCGACGCCGTTGTTCTGGATTGGGTTCGGTTCCGCTGCAAGGAAAAAATGTCTCAAATCTAAACGAAACTCAAAATTTGCCGAAACCCACCTTCGTACGGATTCTCGCCGCCGCCGCCCACGCCGACGACCCCCACGATGGGCACGTCCGGCACCTCGCCCGCTCCCACGCCGCCGCCACTTTCTTTCCGCCGCTTGGCCTGCTCGATAAAGTGCGTGATTAAGGCGTCCACCATGGCGGCCTGGCGGGTGAAAATCTGCATCAGCTTGGTGGCGGCGATCCCGTTCTCGACGGCCCCGAACTGCAGGAAGATGCACGGCAAACACTCCGGATCGTTGACGTTGCTCGGCTTGGCGTAGTCCCACGACAGCTCGTCGTACTTGAGGCCCAGCAGCAGGGTCTGAGGGTGTGGGAGGGAGAATTGTGAGTTATGTCTAGACTTTTGAACAAATACTTACGCATTCGATTTGGTCTATCACATAAATGCCCCGCTCGTTGACCGCTATCAGCACCGGCAGGTCCTTCTGCTGCATTAAGCTCATCAGGCCGCGAACCGGCTGCTCGACCTGGCCGTGGAAGTAGGCGGCACTGGAGAATAAAATAATTATATTGTTTTTATTATAACCATATTGTTTTAATATTGTTAAACATTATAAAATAATTTAAATAATGATTAACCCTCTACAACCCAATCCCGGATCTAGGCGGGCTTCTATCTAAAAAATCGCCAAAAACAATTTTTCAACCAATTTATGATCTTAACCCTCTCCCGCCCATGGTTACTCCAGAGCACCAAAACTTTGAACTCAAACATCTCGGAACTGACACAACTCTTCATGGTGCTTCAAGTTGCAGGTGTTCATTTAGACTGTATACTAACATCTCCCCTAAGTTCATCAAAATTTGGTTCAGCACAAACAAAGTTACAGAGCGAAATGTAAACAAAAATGGGCCAATTATAGGGAAATAAATAAGACCTGTTTTCGAAAGACCGTAAAAATTACCAAACACAAAATTTTATGAAACAAAAAATGTGTTGCTATCATTTGAACCTTGGACAAGAAGCCCTGTGAGTAACATTGTGAGTTTGGACCGATTTTGATTGTTTTTCAACCTCTTCCATTTGGTGCACCGAAAAATGTGAAAATTCAGCCAAAAAGGTTGGGCAGGCCTGTCTCTAAAACTTGCATTCTTTTAAAAATGGTCAGTTCCTTGGACTATTTTCAAGATGATTTTATTATTTTTGGGGTTTTTTCATTCTTTTCAACAAGACCAGTTCTTTGAAAATTATACTTTTTCCTGTAGTTTTTGCATTCTTTCAAACAAACGCAATTCTTTGAAAACAAATAGGTTATTTTTAAATTGATGCGTTCTCAAAGGCTGCTGTAGGAAGTCTAGCTTTCATTACCTAAATAAGGCTGGTACAAATATTTTTATAAGTTTTTGTCAAATTTGAAGGTTTTATAACTCCAAAAATGTTTCATGAAAACTTTGACGAAATTACAATTTTCAATCATATTGAAACGTGCAATAAGGTAGATATGTCAACAAAGGAATTTGTGCCCTAATTTTTAAGAATTATAATATCACTGAGTCAAAGGGCCATTTTACATGATCTTTAAAAATGGGTCCGCGGGCCACAAAAACCTCGCGGGGCATATTCGGTCACCCCTGTGCTAAATAATTTAAATGTTTTAGTCCACAAATCAACATAAGAATGATTGATTTCACTTGGATTACGTGCATAAATAGCATGGACATTATTTATATCATTCATTTATGAGTTTTAAACATAATTACACAAGAAGTTTCGATTCAAAAAGTTTTTCCGCTGATAATTTTGTTTTCGTCTAATTTATATTTTTTTGAAATCTAATGCTTGCATATCAACTGTACGGGTGTATAATGCATTTTCCAATGGTTTTTTCATGGAACCGATGAAATTGTGGCTTGTAATTTCAACTATTATTTTATTTTAAAAAAATTGCCCCACCTCGACTTCGGTCAAATCCGAGGGAAAATAAACTTTAAAAAATATTTGCATCGGCCTCATTTGAAAGGAATAAGTGAATTATTCTTGCCCACAAAAATGAAGATAATGATAGCAAAATTTCTGAGAGTTTTTGCATTCTTTTGAACATGAACAGATCTGTGAACAATTCGAAGCTTTAGTTTTTAATTTTAAAATATTTTTTGCATTTTTTGGCATACTAAAAACATTTTTTGCCTTTCTTACAAAAGAAAGGTTTAAGGTTTGCTTTAGGAAAAACGCTTTTCTCAGAAATCTTAAAAAAATCGTGCACGGCGGAGAATCGTCCCAGACAAAAATCCTTTTACTAATTTGAAGTTTTTGATGCGGTTTTTCGATTGAATTTTGGCCCGAAACCCGGAACTCAAAGCCAGATTTTTGGGAGCTCTTTTTCTGAAATACTTGAGCAATGTCTGTATCCGCTCTTAAAAATTTGTGTCTTCCATCATTGGAATACCACGCGTAAAACCCAAATTTTTTATGTTTCAGATTTGTAGCCGTGGGGTCGGAGACGAACATTTTATTTCTCGATTCAAAATTTTCGACCAGCAAATGTGATCAAAGCCATTTTTAGAGGTATTTTTTGGACTATTTTACAGATAACATTATCAAATTAAAAGAATTCAGTTTCAAACAAAAAACCATTCGAAAACATGCGCCATAAACTGCTTGGGCCCAAAATTTGAAGGTTTTCAAAAAAATATTTCCAGAGATAAAGCCATATAAGTGTTTTACGGCTTATTCTTAACATATTTTTTCCGATTATTTTTTTGGTTTTATACAGAATCATATACTGAACATCCAATTCGAAGTCCCGGCTCGTTCTCGTTCTCGCTCGAAAGATCGACAAGTCGTCAAGTTGAAGCATAAACGCCAGCACATTTACGCTTGCGCGTTTTACGCTGCGCGTGAAAGTATTTTTTCTGGCTTCTCATAATAGATCGACAAAGTGCAATAGCGATACATATTTTTTTAAGTTAATCATAGACTAACATTGAGACTGAGTACCTTTTATTTTTTTCTAATAATGTCAATCCAATATGTTTTTCTTAATTAAATAAAACTATCTTGCGACCCATAATATACCTCTGAATTAAAAAAAAAATGGCATTCGAGGTTCAAAATATTCGAAACTTTAGGTCAAATTCTCACTGGGTGGTATGTGGTGGTATCGTTATGTTTCCGCAAAATTAATTGCACCAAAATGTCTGTCCGAGTTTCATCATTTTGTAAAAAATGCTCTATTTCACCTTTGGTGATATTAAATCGGGTTTTTTTATTATTTTTTTTATGAGCAGTTTTTTTTTACATTTTGAAAGATTATTCATTTAAAAATAATATTTTTAAAGAATTTGAAAATATTTTTTTTAATTTGAATAAAAACAAACAAAGGGGCAGTTCAAGTATGTTGCACAAAAAAAATTGATGTTTTATTTAGGCCGTTTCAAATATTTTTGAAAGTTGACGTACCTCCCTCCCAACCCCCCCCCCCCCCCTTTCAAAGTCGGCCTGAAAAATCAGGGATCAAAACAAATTATTTTTTTTGAAAAAACTTCAAAATTTTAATAAAAATTAAAAATCGGTCTTTTTTCTTTAATTTTATTTTTTGTATTTTTTAATCCGGCTGAAACTTTTTTGGTGCCTTCGGTATGCCCAAAGAAGCCATTTTGCATCATTAGTTTGTCCATATAATTTTCCATACAAATTTGGCAGCTGTCCATACAAAAATGATATGTGAAATTTTAAAAATCTGTATCTTCTGAAGGAATTTTCTGATCGATTTGGTGTCTTCGGCAAAGTTGTAGGTATGGATATGGACTACACTGGAAAAAAATGATTTACGGTAAAATTTTTTTTGGTGATTTTCAATTTCACTTTTTGTCACTAAAACTTGATTTACAAAAAAAAACTTTTTTTTTATTTTTTTATTTTTTGATATGTTTTAGAGGACATAAAAAGCCAACAAAATTTTTTCAACTTCATTTTTCGATGTAAAATCGAATTTGCAATCAAAAAGTACCCTAGTGAAATTTTAATAAAGTGCACCGTTTTCAAGTTATAGGCATTTTTGGGTAACTTTTTTGAAAATATTCGCAGTTATTTATTTTTTTAAATTGGTGCCCATGTTTGCCCACCTTGAAAAAAATATTTTTGAAAAGCTGAAATTCTCTATATTTTGCTTTTTTGAACTTTGTTGATACGACCCTTAGCTACTGAGATATTGCCATGCAAAGATTAAAAAACAGGAAAATTTATGTTTTCTAAGTCTCACCCAAACAATCCACAATTTTCTAAGGTCGATATCTCAGCAACTAATGGTCCGATTTACAATGTCAAAATATGAAACATTCGTGAAATTTTCCGATCTTTTCGAATTTTTTTTTTCAATTTTTTTGATTCGAGACTAACATTTCAAAAGAGCGTAATTTTGAATATTTTGCCCTTTTGAAATGTTACTCTTGATTTAAAATAAAATAAAATATTGTTTTCGAAAAGATCCGAAAATTTCATGAATGTTTCATATTTTAACATTGAAAATCGGACCATTGGTTGCTGAGATATCGACATTAGAAAATTGTGGATTGTTTGGGTGAGACTTAGAAAACATAAATTTTCCTGTTTTTAAACCTTTGCTTGGCAAACTAAGGGTCGTATCAACAAAGTTCAAAAAAGCAAAATATAGAAAATATTTTCAGGTATTCAAAAATATTCTTTTTTTCAATAGTGGGCAAACATGGGCACTAATTTAAAAAAATGAATAACTGCGACTATTTTCCAAAAAGTTACCTAAAAATAACTATAACTTGACAACGTTGCATTTAATCAAAATTTCACTTAAGTACTTTTTGATTTCAAATTTGATTTTACATCGAAAAATGAAGTTGAAAAAATTTTGCGACCAATATTTCGATTTTTTGAAAAAATCAGTATTGATTCAAAAATTCATAACTCGCTCAAAGATTTTTTGCACAACCTGGAAATTTCTGAAAAGTTGGCATTTGATGTCCTCTAAAACATATAAAAAAATAAAAAAAATTAAAAATGGTGTTTTTTTTTGCAAATCAAGTTTTAGTGACAAAAAGTTAAATAAAAAATCACCAAAAAAATTTTACCGTGTATCATTTTTTTTCAGTGTAGTCCATATCCATACCTACAACTTTGCCGAAGATACCAAATCGATCAAAAAATTCTTTCAAAAGATACAGATTTTTGAATTTTCATACATCATTTTTGTATGGCCAGCTGCCAAATTTGTATGGAAAATTATATGGACAAACTAATGATGCAAAATGGCTTCTTTGGGCATACCGAAGGCACCAAAAAAGTTTCAGTCGGATTAAAAAATACAAAAAAATCGAATGACCGAAATCTGAGAGAACTGCTCTACCGTAGTAGATTATGCAACATGTTGCAAAGAAATTTTTTTTAGCACGAGTCGTACCAACGATCCCGCCCGTGTGGATCAATCGGACCGCGCACTGGACTCACAATCCAGAGGTCGCCGGTTCGAATCCCGCGGTGGGCGCTCTAAAATTCTTTGTGTAAATATGGGTATTAGGGTGTAATACGGTTGTATGGAAAAAAATAAAGTTGTCCAAATTTAGCGAGCACAGCAATTTTTCAGTTCCTTTTGGGGTCCTAAACAACTCCCCAAAGTTTGGAATCGATTGGTTAAGTCCTCACTTTGCGCAAAGCGATTCAATTCTCCATATAAATTTGTATGGGAAAAACATTTTTTGGGATTTAAATATTTATAAAATCCACGTTTCACACTGTACTAAAACCGGATTCATATTCGGATGCTCTGGAAGGTGCTCTACAACTTTCCCGAAGAGAGTATGGTGCTAACTTGCTCCTATAAAAAGATACAGCGTGTTCAAAACTCGTCTAAAACGTGTTTTTTGCTCGAAAATCACGTTTTAGACGAGTTTTGAGGACGCTATATCTTCTTTCAGGGACAAGCTAGCACCATACTCTCTTCGGGAAAGTTGTAGAGCACCTTCCAGAGCATCCGAATATGAATCCGGTTTTAGTACAGTGTGAAACGTGGATTTTATAAATATCAAAATCCAAAAAAATGGTTTTTTCCATACAAATTTATATGGAAAATTGAATCGCTTTGCGCAAAGTGAGGACTAAACCAATCGTTCCCAAACTTTGGGGAGTTGTTTAGGACCCCAAAAGGAACTAAAAAATTGCTGTGCTGGAAAATCGATTTTGATATTACACCCTAATGGGTATTCGGCGCCGTCGCTCCGTGCCATACTTTCATACACTTAGGAGCCCAGGGCGGCGAAGTCCTTGTAGATAAAAAGGAAGACACTAGTGGTTGGTACTAGCAATGGTGGCCGACAGCTATAAAGTCAACTTCGTTTCGTACCAACGAGGTTTACCTCGTTGGATAAATACGACGAGTGCTGAAAAAACTAGTTTTGCAAGGAGTTGCTTACAACATTTTTTTGCAATTTCGAAAAATGCTTTTTGAATGGAATTGAATGTTGATGTTGTGGAATTGATGTTGAAATGTTGAAATGTTGAAATGTTGATAAATTAACGTTCAAAACAAAAAATATTGAAAACTGTTTCTTGTCCATATTAGTGCAACTTTTTCAGCTCAATTTAAGTGTTGAAAACTAAAACTTTTCAGCACTGGTATTGAATGGTATTAATTTTCCATTCGATTATTTTTGGTAGAAAAAAGTAGGCCGTTTCGTAGCTCGAAAATGACAGGATAAGCACTTAAAAAATGTAAATAGTGACTGGGAAATTATGCAAAAACAGCTGATAGACAATAAATAAAGACTAGAGTTTGTAAATATTACATAAAAAAACTGAACAAGATAAATGCTAATAAAAACAATTTAAAATCAATTAAGAACTATATATAACACAAGCAAGAAAGTTAGAATAGTTGCTTAAAACGATGTTTTGGATACAGAAAAATGCTTGGGAATATTATAAATTTTCGAAAAAAATAGTAGCAAGTTATTCCAACTCAATCGTACACAAAATAGTGCAAATATATATTCAACCATCTGAAAACCAGCAAACTCACCCGTAGAACGGCAGCGCCCAGCAAAACTCGAGGTACTTCCGCATCAGCTTCTTGGTCGTGGCCGTCGTCGGCACCCGTTTGAATTGTTCTAGCAGTCTTACCTCGGCCGACGTCCGCCGGCTGATTGGCAGCCAGGACCAGCTCGAGCTTTTGGCCACGTGCGCCGGCAGGAAGCGGAATTGGTTCTCTCTACAAGAAACGAAGTTTGATGATGACACACGTTGAAGAAGCATTGAAGAAGGCAGTCTTACCTAAAATAACTAGTGGAGTGCGTGTGGGAGTTGTACGGACCCAGTTCTATCCGGGCCTGAATCCCGCCGAGCATGATAGAGTGGGACGATTCCATCACGTACCGCCCCAGGAGGACATTGTGGCGAGCTTCCTCGTACAGGAGTTCGAGTATCCGGGGGTCCCTGAAAAGACACAATTGATTAAGATTCGATCTTTTCAAGAATTCTCAAATCTCCCACTTGATCTTCTCCTCGTCCCGCTTGGAAAAGAACACATTCCTCCGGAGCATGGTCATCGGTTCATCGGACAGCTTCTCCAGCTCGTTCCCGTGGCTGTGTTTGTCCAGCAGCTTGGACCACGCGACCCGCACCGCGTACGGCCGGTGGTGCGGTTTCAGCTGAACCTCCAGCAGCGGACTGGTCATCCACAGCCCGAACACGGACTGCGCCAGCAGCTTATTCGTAATTCCTAGCTCTTCACAGCCGAGTGCCGCGGCCAGCATGACCTGGGCCGGGCATTGTGCGGTTCCCTCGATCTCCATATGTACAGCGATGCGGGACATCAGGTAGACCACCGTCGGTATCACCTGAAAGGGAGGAAGCGTTAAATTATTAGAAAATTTCATGGAAATCTAAAATGTCAATCTAGGTTAGTTGAAGCTCCTGCTAACGACATAATCAATTGACTTCTTCGAATTTCACAGTGCGACCCATTATCACCACGTGCCATAGCATCAAGTGAATCCCCCCCACTGGAATTTCTGAGAAAATCTTGACCTAACTGTCTTTGTTTCGGGGAATTTGCCCAGTTCATTCCCTCGTTCGAAGTCAATAGTGCAAAACTTGTCAACCGCTTTTCTAACATAACTTCTATAAATGATTTTGGAATAAGTTTTTTATCAAATTTATTTAGAATCAAATTAAAGAATTGTTGATGCTTAATCATTCATACAAAAAAATATGGTTTATAGTAAAATAAAAAAAAGAATATCAAGAATGATGCGAAACACTTGCAAAATATAAGGGTATGTTAACGGAACTGAATTCCTGGGATTTTTCTTATTTTGTCACGGTTTTTCCGGATTAAAAATATAAATGTTTCATAACAAAAACATAAAAATGAAAATGAAAATTTAAAAATCTGTAAAAATGGTGGAATAATTAAAAACTATCTTATAAAAATGCTAAATACTTCCGTTCAAATGTTATTCAAGAACATTGAGACATTTATTTTATTATGGTTATCAATTCTGCAATATCATTGAGACTTTATTTTTTTCTGAATATCACGTAAATAAGTAATTCTCCGCCAACTCACACAGCATTTGCCCCGTCCCCTCTTCGATTTGCGTGAAACTTTGTCCTTAGGGGTAACTTTTGTCCCTGATCACGAATCCGAGGTCCGTTTTTCGATATCTCGTGACGGAGGGGCAGTACGACCCCTTCAATTTTTGAACATGCTAAAAAAGAGGTGTTTTTCAATAATTTGCAGCCTGAAACGGTAATGAGATAGAAATTTAGTGCCTAAGGGACTTTTATGTAAAATTGAACGCCCGATTTGATGGCGTACTCAAAATTCCGAAAAAACATATTTTTCATCGCAAAAAAAAAACTAAAAAAAATTGTAATACTCTGCCATTTTCCGTTACTCGATTGTAAAATATTTTGGAACATGTCATTTAAAGGGAAATTTAAGGTACTTTTCGAATCTACATTGACCCAGAAAGGTCATTTTTTCATTTAGAACAAAATTTTTCATGTTATAATTTCGTGTATTTTCTAACTTTGCAGGGTTATTTTATAGAGTGTAGCAATGTTCTACAAAGTTGTAGAGCAGACAATTACAAAAAAAAAAGATTTATAAACATAAGGGGTTTGCCTATAAACGTCACGAGTTATCGCGATTTTAAGAAAAAAAAGATTCGAAAAAGTTGGTCGTCGTTGATCGCGACAAACACGGACGACGAAACAAAGAGAAACGCAAAAAGTAACTTTTTCAAAACTTTTTTTCGTAAAATCGCTATTACTCGTGACGTTTATAAGCAAACCCCTAAAGTTCACATATCAACATTTTTGCAATTTTCTGCTCTACAACTTTGTAGAACATTGTTACAATCTAAAAATTAATCCTGCAAATTAACAAAAAAACCCGATTTAATCCCACCTGGGGTGAGATAGAGCCTTTCTTACTAAAGAATATAACAATGGTAGAACTTTTTTCAATTCATAACATCGACTTTGTTTATTTATAACGTCAGCACAAAAGAAAGTCTTATGATGAAAGCAATGTATTATAAATGATATGATTTCCAAAAGAAATAAAAAACGCAATTTTCACCAAAAGAATATTTTCAATCGTACAATGTGTTTGTAAGTTTGTAATCAAACAAGCGTTTATGACAAACGCGATTATAGCAAGCTTCCCATGCGCCAGTGACAACGCACACCGCGGTTTTGTTTTTTTTGCTTCGGTACGAGCCCTTTTGTGTGTTGGTATTGTCCGTTTCTTTCAAAGGTACACGCCGCGCGGCATTTCAGAATGTGCCGCAGACACTGTTGCCAGCGATTTTTTGCACTTTTGGTGCAATAAAAAACATACCCGGCAACAATGCCATGCAATTCGAAGAAGAAGATGAACAAAAACAAAACGCGCAGTATGGGATTTGACAGCGCGCATTTGCCGAAAGTGCGACGCGTTGTTTCGAGGCTGGTATGCCGCGTGTCTTTTACGGGAATACGCGCAATATTTTGGTTCATCGTTCCAGCGCACCAAGCCAAGCAAAACCGTGGTACAAGTGAACCGCGTGTGCCGGACGGTGCAGGGAAGCAAACCATTCAGCTTCTACGAAAGTGACAGAGTCAGAGATAGCTATTTTTAACAACCGCACCACTACACACTCAATCGTGAGAACCTTAGGTAGAAAGCCATTGGCGTCGCCAGCATTGAAAACATTGGAAACGATATAAACGATGAAAAACTTGGAAAGCTCCTATTGGAATCCAATGAACCCTGTTAAATAAACTTACGAAAATGAAGTCTACATTTAGGCGATTTTTGGAGCACACGGGAAACAAATTGATTGTAGCTGGATGAATGTCCTATGTCACAAAAGTTTTTGCATAAACATTGGACAGTTATGCAAAAACGGACAGGGCAAAAGAAACCGAAAAGCTACGATATCTTACATGTTGTAGGAAACATCGGTAGACAAGCTAGGGGAAATATACCCTTTCTCAGCCTATTTCTATTATCGGCATATCAGCACTTAGATCATGAATTACAGCTTTCATAAAGTGATTTTGACTGTTCCATAGTAACAAATAGCTTAAATAAAAGTGAGCAAGCAACTCCCCATTCTTGATTTATCGAAAAATGTTGATTTAACAGTTAAAAACTGAAAAAGTGATGAGAATTGGTCGAACGGCTTAGAGTGATTAAAATGGGTCTACAAAACGAGTATCAATCGAGCCACAAAATATATGCGCCAGCATTCTCGCGCCAGTATTCGAAGCTCAACTTGACAACTTGTCGACTTGGCGACGAAGCGTCGAAAATCGATGCAGTGTGATTTTTCGACGATTTTTCCGATTAAAATTGATGCTGAATCGACATATTTACGAAGCTGGAAATGACGTCCAGCCTTAAAATAAAACCTATACCTTTCTTTAGTAAGAAAGGCAAAAACGAAATTTAAAAATGAAAAATTTTGTTCTAAATGAAAAAATGACCTTTCTGGGTCAATGTAGATTCGAAAAGTACATTAAATTTCCCTTTAAATGACATGTTCCAAAATTTTTTACAATCGAGTAACGGAAAATGGCAGAGTTTTTAAAACTTTTTTAGTATTTTTTTTCGATGAAAAATACGTTTTTTCGGAATTCTGAGTACGCCATCAAATCGGGCGTACAATTTTACATCAGAATCTCTTTGACACCAAATTTCTATCTCATCACCGTTTCAGGCTGCAAATTATTGAAAAACACGTCTATTTCGCATGTTCAAAAATTGAAGGGGTCGTACCGTCCCTCCATCACGAAATATCAAAAATCGGACCTCGGATTCGTGATCAGGGAAAAAAGTTACCCCTTAGGACAAAGTTTCACGAAAATCGAAGGGGGGTCGGGGCAACTTTTTCCGATTTCGTGTGGATTACCCAAATCTATTATTATGTTAACTGTTTTTTTCTCTTATTAGAACTATGACTATTTTTGCACTCTGTTGTTGGCTGAAACTTGATTGAGTACTTTCTCAATACTCAAGGTAGCCATTTTGCATTATTAGTTAGTTCTTAAAAATCTCCATTCAATTATCAGCATTTTAAACAAAAATGTTATCATACACGGAGAGAACGTGTCAGAAATTTTAACAATTAAAATTGTTGATTTTACTTTCGTAAATTTTAACAAAAACGTACTTGTTACTGTCAATTTTCAGTCAAAATAACCGAATTCAATATTAATTTAATAACCCGTTTAATGCAAAAAGCTAACAGATTTCCCGAACTCGAATGAACGTGCTCGATCAAAAAAAAATTTAGTTGAATATAATTAACAATTGGTTGAATATTTAAAAGATGAACTTGGGTTTGTTTACGTCTGTCATTTGAAATCAGGATTCGAACGAGAGCGGTCGATTTGTTGAGTTTGTGTTGTTAATTGTGAAGTGAGAGGATGTGAAAGGTGAAAATCACACTATTTGACTAATGTTGAAGTGGCAAATCAAAGTGTTGTAACTGGGGAGGTGGAATTGGTGAGTAGGTTTGTTGATGATTTCTTTGCAGGTGATAAACTATGAAAAGCAAGAGGACGACCTTCGCCATGAGGACCTCTGATGCGAGTGAGTTGAACACGTTATAAGAATGTTTGAAGGAAAGAGAAGGCAGTCGAAGGGAGATGCGGGCCAACTCTTCACGGATAGAGCAGCCCGGGCAAATTTAACAAAATGTTGGTTAATCTAAGTAAGTATGGGTTTATTTTTGCACAATAATGTATCTAATGTGATTCTTATTAGAAAACTGATTAAAAATTTATTAAAAAGCTTCGTGCTTACGACGGATAAAATCATAATGATCCATTTTTTTTCAGAATCGTCAATTAAATACATAGAAATGCGTTCACATGACAAAATAAAAAAAGATAAAGGAAAATATAAAAAAAAAACAAAAATATATAAAATATATAGATAAAGTGGTAAGTAAAACTCAAAATATTTTTTTTCAGAAATCGGAGTTCGATGATTTAAGATTAAATCAAATGCAATAAAAGTGTGAAAAAAAAATTAAATCTGAGACCATTGTAGATGATGACTTATCGGATGATTTTACAATGATGGTAAGTGAATACAACTCTTAATTTTTTACAAAATAATAAAATTAAAGCTTAAAACTTTATGAAAATTATGCTCGGTTACTATTTTTCAGGAATTCATGTTAAATTAAACATCTTTTTTAGTTTCTTTAACAACATTTTCAATATGTTTTTTTTTTTTAGATTTCTGCAGGGTAATTATTTAAATCATTAATAATACTTTACATGTTTAATAACAACAGTTTGAAAAAAAGTTTTGTGCTTATACTTTTTACCAGCAATTTAATTACTTCATGAAAAAAAAATATTATAAACAGTTAAGATTTTAGCCAGAATAAATGCGAATATAAAAACACCCAGCATTTGTTTACGAGGCGGTATTACAAAATTTACTGCAAATTCAATAAAAAATATTGCTGACAACAGCTGATTATTGAGTACATGTACGAATATTTTTGTGTATTCAAATAAGGCATTAGTTTAAAATATAGCTAGAAATTCAGCCCAGCCTGTATCGTTAGATATTTAAAGAAAATATATATCGACACTAACATTGATTTTGTTTAATGAAGCAATGTTAGCCCGAGGGTATCCTTGATGTCGAATATTTGTATTGTCATCGTGGTGCAGGGGTGCCCAACCTTTTGGCAATTTTTTCTCATAAATCTATTGGAATTATTTATTAAGTAAACAAATAAATAAATAGTGTTGCAAATATGATTTATATATTTTGATTTAAGAATGAAATACAAAATAACATTCATAGGTTGGTGCTGATTTATTTTCATTTGTTTAAAATTAAATTAAATATCCTGATACCATTAACTTTCTAAAAACAATAAAATTTATTTGGTCGTTGCAAGTTTCTTAAAGTTTAGTTTTTTAATTTTAATGAGGCATGAAAAAGTTTATTGAAACAAAATTTGGATGCAAATCTTCTTTACAAAAAAACACTTTCGTCTTGTTGTGCATTTTAATCCAAATATTTTACAAAATATTTTAAAGTTATTTTAAAAACACAAAAAATTAAACAGTGTAGAGAACGTATTGATTAGTTTTCAATTTGTTTTTCTTTGATTTTCGGAGTTTATGAAAAAATACAGTGCTGCCCCCTAATGTCTTGACTCATTTTGGGATTATTTTTAATGTTTAAAAATATTTGCAGCAATCTTCTTTAACGGTATGATAGATTTGCTTTTTTAACCTTTTTTCAAACGAAACCATATCATTGAAAAATTGTTTTTAAAAAATACACAATTGCTTGCTCACTCATTTATTTAAAAAAAAATCAATATTAATCAAGTTCCTCAAGTGAAATAGCATAGCATAGCATAGCATTGGTGTCTACCCGTAGCTGCTACTTCGTTATTGACCAGGACCCCCAAACATTGCTCCGTGGACCACAGATGAAAAGTAGGAACCAATCATCACCCCTTCGCAATTTTCAAAGGTCCCTATCATGCTGATCAATACCGACGCCGGCCACGACCAGAGGTAAGACACGGGGAAGTGGATGGGAATGTTAGTCCGATACTTGAGTGATGGGACCGCCAAATCGACTGCGTCTCCGACAAAGTATCACATGAGTTTTGAGGGGTTAGTAAGATGGGTATGAGGTCAGGATTCATTGTGGTAGGTGATGCGACCATAAGCAATTTGTTTATCGGTTGAAATTTTAAAAATCTTAGGCAGCCGGCTGCGGAAAGATAGCTATCTGGGGATTTAAATATAGTATTAATTCGACCGCGATTCTCCAGAAATTCTCCGTCGGCGTGCCTTCCGATCAACGGTGATGTAGGAAGGGCTTCATTTATTGAAATGATTTTCTATCATAAGCCTTAAAAAATATTCGACGGCGTGCCTTCCAATCTTCAATGATATAGAAAGGGCTTAATCCAGCAATACGACTTGCTAGTCTCAAAAAAATAGGTACGTTTTTATAGAAAACTATAAATAAAGAAAAACACAAAAAAACTCATCGGCCAACGAACGCGAGTGGAAAAAAACAATGAAAAAAAAAGGAAGGTAAAAACCAGAACTGCGCGTCCCGAAAAGCACCACACTACTGATGCCATTATTTAATTATAATAGCCAATCACCCCATGCACTCGAACAGCGACACAAAAGAGACGGAAAATAACACGAAAAAAAACAGGACTGCGCGTCCACACAGGCACCGCACTACTCTAATCAAGTTCCTCAAGTGAAATCAGTAAAAACTGATTAAAATTCAAATAAAGTGTATTTCTGTACATTTTTAAACAACAATCCATGTTTTTTTTTCATACAGATATTTCACATTTTAACATTTGTTTTTTTGTGCCAATTTTCATTTTACTAATTGATTCTAGAAATATCAATATAGAAATGATGAGAATTCAATTCAGACATAAAGAATGTTTGAATTGAAAAAAAAAACATTTTTAAAACTACAAAAGCATAATCCAAATAATAAGTTGAATAAGCAACATTTTATTGCCAGAGCAAAAATAAAACATAATGTTCCAATTGAAATTTTATCACAAACCATTTTTTTTTTATTTGGACGCTGAACTTATTTATTCAATATTTCATGAACAGCCTTAAGGGCCAGTCATAGAACTATTTTGAAAAACCGTCGCGGGCCGGATGAAATGACTTCACGGGCCGGACGTTGGGCAGGCCTGCCCTAGTGTATATTCACATACAAAGAAACGTAATTTAAGATATGATTATCATGAATCGAAACTGATTATATTTCAAAGAGATTTAAGTGTTTTTATCTGTGGCATATTCATTAACTAACAATGTAATCGATACATTCTCCAGAAAAGCAACTCAACAACGTTCAGTAGAGCCAACACGTGGCAGGGCCTCGAGCCCTTCGACTGAAGTCATATCTCGATGCTTTCACTTCGAGGAACCCCGTCAATACACACCTTCTCTTCTCGGAGAAGATGCTGACAGAAATGCTGATCCGTATCCTTGAACAAGGCTTCCCATTTTTTTCGGTAGAAATCTATTTTCAACCCATCGACCTTGAAATCTATAATAAGATGTCAGTCATTTAAATTGTACTAAAATCCTCTCACCTTTTGCATTGGCCGCGGCGGCGAGATGGCCGCCGAGGTGGTCATGGTGGCCGACGACGCCGCGGAGACGCCCACCAAGCTCACGTGATGACTGGCAGTGGCAACACCGCCCTGAAACTGCTGCTGCTGCTGCTGATGATGATTGTTGTTGCTGTTGCTGGCAACACTGCCACCACTGCCGAGGGTCACAATGGCCGACGTCGTCACGCCGTAATTATCCCTAATTTGATTATTGTTGTTAATTAGACTATTACTACTTGATAAACTCGATGATTGTTGGAGCAGTTGTTGTTGCTGTTGCAGTTGATGATGTTGTTGCTGCTGCTGCGGTTGGCTTGTTTGCTGCTGTTTCAGAATTTGTTGCTGTTGCTGTTGCTGGAGATCTGCGACGCCACTGGTGCTGCCACCTATCGTGTAGCTGTTTGTACTCGAGGTGGGACCTGGAATAGAGAGGGGGGAGAGAGATAGAGAGAGAGCGTTAAGAAATGGGTCCGCATTAGTTGAGGGCTTGACAAATCGAGCAATTAGTATATGGAACTGCTGCTGGCAGCACTGAAAGTGAGGAGAAGGGACTAGTTGAGGGTCCATTTTGCTAGTGATGGTCGGTGGTTTTATAGAGTTGTCAACTCGACGAGACAGCTTTTAGTGTATTAATCATGATATGGAAGGGGGGGGGAACAATAAGCTCTACAGATGACCGCAAATTCATTCCCTTAAGTGAAGGAGGACATGGCGAAGATTATCGTTTCAAACTCGCTGACAAAATTGACCTTTTAGCGCTTTTGTGCTAGAGAAATTTCTAAATTAGTTTCAGCAAACCCCACCGTTAGGCAAGATAAGCGCACCTTTTTTTCTTCGGCAAACTAAGTATGCATCAGCTTGAGTGACGAAGTTGATACTTTTGCGAAACGAGCACCAACAAACCAAAAATGCGACACCTAATCAGCGTGGCCGGCTTAATCAGTGATAACGATAACGGGTTCGAACCTCGCAGGAGACTCAGCGGCAAATGTTAAAAGATAACAAAAATAAGGTTTACAGTTGACAAAGTTTATTTTCAATTTTAATTTTTCGAGCATCGGTGGAATTTGGGTGGAATTTGCTAAGATGCAACTAGTAAAATTATTTACAGTTGACCCATTCTCCCCGAATTCCAGTAAATATTATAAAAAACACTTTTGAATTCATTTTCTGATCGATTTAGTGTCTTCGGCAAAGTTGTAGGTATTGATGAGGAAAAATCAGAATAAAAAAGGTATACGTATTATTATAAATTAGAGCAATTCCATGCCAACCCGGGCAGACGGTAATAACAAAATTCATGCCATTTCAATAACAAATACTGTTAAAATAACAGAAACTGTTATGGAATCTTCTTGAAAAATCTATTTTTGCATAAGGGTTTAATAACAGTTTATGTTATCATAAAAAAATTTGTTATTGGTCTGATATTGGTTGAAAGCCAAGAAAACTTTGGAATAACATGTTTTGTTATGGAAGAATAACTTCAACTGTTATTGGGATGATCGGATTAGTTGTTAAAATAACAAAAAATAATAACAAAGATTTGTTCGAAGAATAACGACAAATGTTATTGGTTTGTTATTACAATAACAATCCAATAACAAAAAAATCATAACGACGAATAACAAATCCTGTTATAAATAACATAAAATGTTATTGGCCTGGTATTTTCAAATATCAAAAAATATTATTCCCAAGTTATTAACGTCTGCTCGGGAAATAGGGATTCGTTTGTACCGGACCCTCTCCGATTTCAATGAAACTTTGTAGACATGTTATCCTACGCTTATGTAAGCCATTTTTGTGTATATGGAGCCAGTTTCACTCGATAATGTCATTTGAGAAGGGCGTAAGTATTTTAAATATTTTCGTAATTCGGAATGTAAATATTTCTGTATTTCGAAGCCGTTGCATCGTATCACAAAGTGGTCAAAGACAAACTTGTAGGAAATTTGACAGGCTTTCCGAAAAAATTACACTGAATTCCACTGAACATGCCACTTTAATGAGATTTTCAATTTTTTTGTGAAAATGCAGGATTGAGCAACCAAAAAAGTTTCAGTCGGATTAAAAAATACAAAAAAAAATCGAATGACCGTAATCCTAAAGAACTGCTTTTATTATAAAATAAAATTTTAATTATAAAACATAATAAATTGTGTACTTTTTGATAAATAACCTCAAAAAATACTAAAAACAATTTGTGAACATTTTTTTTCAAATTCTTCTTACTTGATAACACCGCGTACTCCCAAATCGCACATATCTTACTCAACTTCCCCCCTCGATCAACAAACCCTCCTCCCCTTCCCCCCTTCATTCTTTCCTGGTGCGCTTATCAAACATAGTCGTCACAACACCACCACCAACATCAACCCCAAATCAGAGGAGGCAGCTCCGAGCTCGCTGGCGAAAAGCCCCGTCAATTATTAATTAGTAATCGTCGAGCCGTTAACCATTGAACGCGTGTGCACCGCGTGCCATGTCTGGTTGCGCGTGATTCATGACTTGACCGTGAAACTCGCGAAAAAGGAGGTTTTTGTCGCGTTTTCTCTCTTGCTTGGATAAGCTTAAATAAAAACTAACACTTAAAAACCCGGGACTAACTAACGAACGCTCCTTGTTTTTTAGTGAATGTGCAAAGTGGAGGAACGAAAAAGAAGTGCAGCGAAATATGTGCATTTTCTAGTGGTGTGGCAAACAGAGTGTTGCACAGTTGGAAGGAGGCGGGTCCTTTTCTAATTCAACATCGCCTTGAAGACTTGGGTGTAGTGTGCAGAAGCAGAAGGTAATTCTGCTGGTGAGGCAGTTTTCCGCGAAGAAGAGGACGTTCTCTACGAAGTTGAAAATCAAAATTTGTTTGTAGTAAGTAATTTCCTAAAAAAAAATTACAAAAAAACATGAGTCAAAAGGCTTTCCTACAATGCACGAGCCGGAAATAATCAAAAGTGTGGACTTTCTCATTTATCATCTTTTTCAAATGATAGTGGAAGAAAGAAATTTTCTTCTTCTTTTCTTCTTCTTCCCTCTCTCCCATATGTCTTCCAAAAAATTGGGGGGGGGGGGCGTCAGCTCAAAGCCCACCCCCTGGCTACGGGCATGGCTGGCCTATTAAAATCCTTTAGCTATGAATTGAAGTGAGAAGAGAGGTGATGATTTGAATATTTAGAATTCTGTTTTTGCCTTCCTCACCTTTTAAGGCTATAAAATCACTCGTTAAACGAAATTCTTAATTTGACTTCCTAGACCCACCTTCATGTATACATATCGACTCAGAATCAAATTCTGAGCAAATGTCTGTGTGTGTGGTGGGATGTTGATCGAAAAAATTTGCACTGGGTTATCTCGGCACAGGCTGAACCGATTTTGACCGTCTCATTCGATCCGTCTTGGGGTCCCATAAGTCGCTTTTGAAAATTATAAAGTTTTGTTAAGTACTTCAAAAGTTATGCTAAAGAAACGATTTTAACAAAAGTCCGGAAGATTGTAAAAAGGGTGGTTTTTGTAAGAAACCCCGTCATGTTATACATTTTCAGAAAGGTATTCGAAAGACCTTTGCAACGAGTTCCAAAGAATGAAAATCTGACGAACATATCAAAAGTTATATGCACTTAGGTGTTATAAATGAACTTTTTAGTGGCCGGATCTCAGATATTTTGATGAAAACGTTGTCTGGATCTATCGTGCGATCTGTCGTTGGATAGGTAATCACAAGACCTTTGCAACGAGTTCAAAAGATTGAATATCTGACAACCCTATCAAAAGTTATAAGCACATAATTGTCCTGAATTATGAAGATCTGACTACCCAATCTGATGGTATGAATAATGAATCAAGTTGATAGTGGATAGCATTACCCTCTAAATATGGTGAAAGGCACCAACCACCTTAGGGTGGATTAAGTATCGTTTTTCAAATATTTGTTTTCTTTACAAATACAGTCCAGACTCGATTATCCGAAGGCCTCGGAAAAATTTCGCTTCGGATAATCGAATCACGAAAAAAAAAATCGTTGTCTAATTTTTGATTGTTGAGCAAAGATATGACCCCGAAACTACGCTAAAATTATTTAGAATTTTTAAATCTTAAATGGCGGTAATGCAACATTGAAAAATTGCATTTTATTTTATTTATTAAAAACAAGGAAATGAAAAAATACAAAAAAAAATTTTTTTTCGTGATTCAATTATCCGAAGTCCCATACAAACCTTCGGATAATCGAACTTCGGATAATCGAGGCTTCGGATAATCGAGTCTGAACTGTATTTGAAATTGAATTTCAGTGGAATAAAATATCATTAAATTTTACAGTTCCATAGTTGATTCCATCATTGTGATAAAAACAATGTTCAAAGTGTGTAATAATATAAAATCTGTGGCCCATAATCTGAAACAGAAAATACATGCCTTTATCTGGCAGTCACTCAAAAAGCCTGTTGTTTTAAAACTTATTTTATCAAGCAACCTCACTGCGATTGTCCACGCTCCATACAAATAAGATTTGTTTTGTGTTGTATTACGTTATTTATTACCATGCCATAGTTTCGTAGTTTATGGACGCTCCCTACAAACGTCATTCATTCACGCGTGCTTTCTCTTTCTTTCTCACTATTCATTCATTCTCTATCCGAGTGCCGAGCAGTACAGTCGTGTCAACAAACTTTAGTTTGTAAAGTTAATCAAACTTGTTTTGATTGACTACCAAACAAAACATTATGTATGGAAATTGTCCACGAGGGGGGAGGGAATTAAGTATGTTTTATTTGCTCTCTCGTATCCCATTTAAGGTCGTTTAGAAAATACAGTATGTAAAAAAAGTATTTACACCCCTTGTGCACTATGCACATTTTGTGATGAAATATGTAAACAATTTAAAGTTTGACAGAAACCTAGTACTACGTTTTGTTCAGAAACTCATGCCGAACATTTTGCTACAAAAAGCGCATGAAAAGATGATTTCTATAAAAAGTTATATAACAAATACTACTACAAAAATCAAAAAAGATGCAAAAAAAGTTTGACACCTTTCGAAAAATTAACATAACTAAAGTTATTTGTTGAGAAATCACCATGAACGGAATCGACGTAACACCTTATAATGTGGCCCTCTTAAACCTTGCGGTTTCGTCAACGGATCCACAGGCGTGTATCGTTCTTTTTGCGACAAGACTCCGCCTCCCGGGTCTCCTAAGTGTGAAGGTATGGCACGGGGAGAGGGCACCGAAAACCTTTATTAACACTTAGAATTTTTTGCGTCCGCCTCGGGATTCGAACCGGCGACCTCTGGATTGTAAGTCCAGCGCGCGGTCCGATTGATCCACACAGGCAAACTCAAAAATCACCATGAATCCAGTCTCTCAACTCCAAATAGGCATCCTTGACTGATTAAAAAAATAATTTGGATTGAATATAAAGTTTACCAACTACTTAGTATAAAAGTTTATATAACTCTGGAAATTTTATATAAAACTTATCTTAACTTAATTTTGAAAACTTTTAACTTAACTAAATGTCAATATATTACCATACAATTGCTAAATAAACATTTTGGAGTGGGTATAACACCGTTTTGGGGGTATTTGTATAGATAGAATAGATTTATCGTTGGAATAAAATTTCCGATCTTTTGATACCCAAACATCTAGGTTTTCTGTAAAACCCACGTTTTTAAATACCTGGGCAAAAAGTAAGTTTGATCCACGAGAACAAAAATTACGAAATTCCATACATTTTTGGCAGGATGCTCAAACAAAACCACAACAACGTTTTTACCTAGGTATTTAAAAACGTGGGATTTATAGAAAACCTAGATGAATGGGTATCAAAAGATCGGAAATTTTATGCCCTTTTCGATGCCACATAGGTTGACTTGTGAATCGTGGACCGGTTCGGATGCCGGCGGATTTTCCGACGACGTAATTCCGGGTCTCGTGGCGCAGGGGTAGCGGCTTCGGCTGCCGATCCCGATGATGCTATGAGACGCGGGTTCGATTCCCGCCTTATCCACTGAGCTTCTATCGGATGGTGAAGTAAAACGTCGGTCCCGGTTTCTCCTGTCTCGTCAGAGGCGCTGGAGCAGAAATCCCACGTTAGAGGAAGGCCATGCCCCGGGGGGCGTAGTGCCAATAGTTTCGTTTCGTTTTACCAAATTCCAACAAAAAATCTATTCTATCGATACAAAAAACCCCACAATGGTGTTATACCCACTCCAAAATATTTATTTAGCAATTCTATGGTAATATATTGACATTTTATTGAATTAAAAGTTTGCAATATTAGGTTTAGATAAGTTTTATAAATAATTTCAAGAGTTTTATAAACTTTTATACTAAGTAGTTAGGCCGTTGCAAATATTTTTTGAACCTTACGCCATCAGTAGAGCCACTACGAAGAGCAGCAGTAGAATTCGACTACAGGATAACACGCCCATTACGACAAAAACTGGCTAAATTTGGCATCGATTTAGTGTTCAGCAGTAGAAACAGCCAGTTGGAATCCATCTTAGGTTCAACGAAAGACCCCATACCGACTTTAGGCAAACCCGGCATCTACGAGGTATCCTGCGGCCACTGTGATATGAGCTACATTGGACAAACTAAGAGATTGCTGCAAACCAGGTTGGATGAGCATATAAACACATATGTCAGAATTGCCAAGGAGGAAATACGGAAAGGATTTGTCCCCCATTTCAAGTCAGCAGTAACCGAACACATCATCGAGGAAAAACATAACATCACAACTAGCGACGCGGTCATCTTAAGACACATCACAAACCCATCGAAGCTGGCTGTCGCCGAAAGTTTGGAAATCTTCAAGGCAGGCAACAAACGTTTACTCAACAAGGATTCAGGTAACGGCTCAACGTGGCTGTTTAAGCTGTTACCTATACAGGCACAAAAGAAGAACGAGGAGGTAGTACCTACAGTAACTACAAATACGGATACACCAGCGATGAACCTTCAGTCGAGAACAGAACACTGATGAAGTCTGCAAGTAGTAGACGAAATACGTATCTGTCAAGATATTAAAAATATATAGCGGAATTAAAAGGAACAACTCGCCTCTTTGTATTCACAGTATTTTTTGAAGTTTATGTCCCTCGACCTTGACCAAAGTCGAGGGGGGGGGGCAAAAAAATAAAAATGTTTAAACATTGAATTTACGAGCCATAGTTTCAACATTTGAATGAAAAAAGTGTTTAAAAATGCATTTTACACCTGCCCAGGTGTTTTGCAATCATTAGTTTTCTAAAAGCCTAAGTATTGACGAAAATTTATTTTTTGGCAAAACAAAGTTTTTGCGGTGCTGTACATTGGAATTTCATAAAAATTCAAAATACTTTTGATCCAGCCCAAACATGCTAAATATGGTTATAAATGCAGAAAAATGCGTTTTAGATTGTTTTAAGTTGATTTGACTTCTATTTTCATTAAAATTTTGAAGATTTTTGAAAAAATATTTTTTTTGCCCTCTGTTTTTTCGGACCAATTTTGAAGGGGGGGGCGACATAAACTTTGAAAAATATTTGCAACGGCCTTAGTAAACTTTATATTCAATCCAAATTATTTTTTTAATTAGTCAAGGATGCCTATTTGGAGTTTGGAGACTGGATTCATGGTGATTTGTCAACAAATAACTTTATTTTTGTTAATTTTTCGAAAGGTGTACAAACTTTTTTTGCACCTTTTTTGGTTTTTGTAATAGTATTTGTTATAAAACTTTTTATAGAAATCATCTTTTCATGAGCTTTTTGTAGCAAATAGTTCGGCATGAGTTTCTGAACAAAACGTAGTAGTTCTGTCAAACTTTAAATTGTTTACATATTTCATCACAAAATGTGCATTGAGCCCAAGGGGTGTAAATACTTTTTTTACATACTGTATATATTTCAGTAAACTTTAAAATGAAATAACTCATGATTTTGAAAACGGCGATAAAAAACAATAAAGCATGGTTTTGACATCCCAAGTGGTCTAAAAAAGTGTACCACATATTTGAAATTGATGATTTTGTTTAATTTGCTTGATATAAAATTTCTTTGATATATTAACTTTGACTGAGATATAGATTTTGAACCAAGTTCAATTTTAATTTACGAACAAAAATAGTTAAAAATATGTTTTCTAACGTTATATTTGATTAGAGGGTGACGAGCGGGAATTCCCGGGAAAAATTTCCCGGGAAATTAGCCATTTTTGGACTTCTCGATTCCCGGGAAATTTGGTCGAGACTCCCGGGAAATTTTATTCTTATAAATATCGAACCAAAATTACTAATTTAACCAGAAAAACATTTGAAAAATTCGAAATTGTTTAGAACATTGGATGCTCAATGTTCGATTTTTAAGTTTGAATAAACCAATGCTTCTCTAATCTTCTTATTCTAAACGTGTAAATTTTAACTTTTCAAAAATTTCAATAACTTTAATTGAGAGTAACCAAAAAATGTGGACCCCAAAATTAACCTTGAAACATTTTTAGCAGTTACACACCAGGAATGAAATATTTATTAATTCTAAGAGGAAAAACCTTTTCAAGATAAGTTTATTTTCCGTATCCTCTCTCAAGCATAGCAAAACTCATAATCTTGTTTTTTTAATTCTAAGTAAGTCAATTTCGCTGTATCGAGGTCATTTCCTTTTTTGATGTCAATAAGTCATTTTGTGTTTTGCATATTAAATTATATTTTGAGAATAAAAATCAGGCATTCTTTGTAAAGTTAGTGTCCGCTAATTGTGACCATTTAAAGTTGACCTTAAGAGGGGAAAAATCAACTTATGTAAAGTTTTTGTTTTGTGTCGTTATTTATCATATTGCAAAAATGCCATATTGCATAAATGGAAAATTATATATTAGTTTTTTTTTTTACTTTCAAAAAATCTATTAACAAGTTCAACAACAAGTTTGTGCAACTTTTGAAAAATCACTCAGTGCGAATGAAGATTCGTAAACATTTTAAACTGCAATTTCGAGTCCCAAAAGGCTCAAGAAACGATTTTATATTTGTAGATTGAGGGAAAAAATCAAAATGAAGATATAGTTCCTCAAAATAATGAGGTTACTTAAATCAACGTTTTATTGGATTAGTATGAATTAATTTTATCTGAATTCATTAAAAAGAAACGTTTTATTACTTTTCTTTTAAGTTATTGACGCTTTTGGCCAGTTAAAAAAATTCCCGGGTCCCGGGAATTCCCGGGAAATGGCAAAACTCAACTCTCGATTCCCGGGAAATTGAAAATCTCGAGAGTCGTCACCCTCTATATTTGATCAACATTTTAGCAAAGAAAAAAATCTGGTATGGAAAATAGATAAATCAAAAGGCAATTACAATTTGTTTAAATGACAGTACAATTTCCTTTTTTCAATGTGTGAATATCTAAGGCAAAAAAATTATAAAGCAATCATTAATTTCCATTTTTTTTCTGCAGCAAATCCACTGTTGCAGATTTTGATACATATTTTTCCTTTGGGTGTATGGATCGAAGCAAGCCGTGCACGCGTCGTGACGTTTTGAATTTTTGCTCCGCGTTTTTTTTTTTTCGTTTCTTATTTCGTTTATTATAGTTTTCAAAGTGAATTTTAAGTTTAATGTTTTGATTGCCCGGGAGGTTCAGAATCAGATTTCGAGTGCTGAGCGACGGAATTTCAAATTGTAGGTCAAAGAGAAGTGTGATTCGTGAACTGGAAATTCAGTGGCAGTTTTTTTGGGCAAGTAAAACCGATGTCAGGGACCTTCGAGGGTGAGCTTGCCCTAGCTAGAAGCAGAACATTTTGAAGCTGCTGGTGGAAATTTCGGTGCTGTCGGGAGCGATTGATGCTGAATGGTGGTCGAGATGATCGAGTCAAAGATTTGGATTTGTCTCTATGTTTCGTCCTGGATCGTTTTGTCCTATCCCGGTGAGCTCTTTCCTTTTTGGAACTTCGTTTAATTTTCACGGAACGGAACGGACAAAAATATGGGAGTGGCCGTGGCTGACTGGTAACGGTGTTCGCTTTGTAAGCGAATGGTCCTGGATTCGATGCCCATCTGCTCCCAACGGAAAAGTTTAAGACTTTAAAATACTTGAAATACGTAATATGAACTAAAAATCAAAGTCGCTCGAGGCGGGGTTCGATCCCCCGTTCTATGGATTGGTAAGCAAAAATGCTAACCACTGCGTCATCACAGCTTGGTGAGCTTTGACTGGAATTAGGAAAACTGTTACTACCAACTAAATACGCGCTGCACGCAGAAAAATTAAGCCTTATCAATTTGATAAATCACATTATCAACATTAATAAGTTTGAGTTATTGTTTTGATAACGTAGATTTATCGATTTGATAAATTTTAATTATCAAGACGATAATCTATATTGTTGTTTTGATAAATCAAATTATCGCTTAATTTTTTCGCATGCACGTTTCTTCCTGTCATCTAAAACATAAACAAAAACAACTGAGCGGGGAAGTGAGCTTGTTTCCACAAAAAGCCGCTGTATCCAGAGAATGTGGCCACGGATCCCGTATAAAATCCAACGGATAAGTCGCAGCCGCACGGTTAACCAATCGCCCTCACCCTTTAGAACCGAAGTAACGCCGCTGGATCCCTTGAAGCGTCGGAAAAGGCATCCTTCAAACTTCCGGTAGCAACATCCTAGTCCGGGAACAACGTTTAAGTCCGGCAGCACCAGAACCGGAGCTAAGGAAAATGGCAACAGTCGCCCAGCAAGTAGGGAAGAGGCTGTCGTTTCCCATGGAGGCAGAAATTTATAGTGGTAAGTTTGCACTGCGATGAAAAAAGTATTTTTAGGCTGGTATAGTTCTAAGCATTGCTATTCTTTTTTCAGATGTGTCTCTCAGCTCATCCGATCTGCAGCTTGATCTGCAGCCTGGAAAGTTGAAACATCCCTTCGCAAACTGTGGAAGTGACCAGAAAACATCCGATGACCATTCACCTAGTACGGTGTACACAACGTTGCTGCTGAACCAGTGCAGGTAGAAGTTAACATAATTTTCGTGGTGTAAACTCACAATTGTAAATGTGAATTAATAAAAAAATGTAACGTGATTTGTTTGATTTTAATTTATATAACAAAATACAAAAGAACAACCTGCAAAACGACGATAAATAAAATTTTCATACTGATAAAAACGTTTATTGCTTCAATAAAATATTTTGTCAACGTGATTAATATTTTTATCGATTTGATAAATTTAGCTTTTGACGTTTCATAAATGACGTTTATCAATCGATAATTTATTTTGTCAAATTGATAAATAATTATTATCAAATTGATAAAGAAACTTATTAAATTTGATAAAATAAATTATTGGTTGCCAACCGATAATTTTATTTATCGAATTGATGGCAGAAATTTATTGAATTGATAAATCTTTTTTCTGCGTGTGGGTTTTTATCCATTTGGCAAGGATCCGGAAGTTCTGAATAACGTTTGAATCCGATTGATGCAAACGTTGCGGGGCTTGTCGGTTCAAGCTGAGGTATTTCGCGCACGGCTAGCCTGCGTAGAAATGGGTCACCGAAGCTCGATAGAGCTAACACTTTCCAAATGCCTATGCGAGTTATTTGCATGTATAGAATGTAAATCTAAAATACATGGAAACAACTCAATTTGTAAGAAGCGGCCGCGTGGCTCCGTTTGGTTGGTTGCACACACACACACACACACACACACACACACACACATATTTTTCCTTTGGGTCTATGATTTTTTGGTCGGATTTCGAAGGGGGTGCGAATTAAGGGATTACATACATGTATATCGGCAATAAAGTCAAAGGTTAGTATGAGTACACACTTCAACTTTTTTTAAATTCCTTTTACATGACATTAAAATATAAATTTTCACCTACTAACAAAACAAATTTAAAGATATTTGGTTGCATCATTGCCGAGATATAGCAATTTCAAGTTAGCAGTTTAAAAAAAAACGGGTGCCACGATATCTCAACACTGTTTTGACCAAATCGGCTCAAAATTTTGGTGAAGACTCGTTAAACCGATTCCGTGTGCATGACGAAGCCCGATTTTCAAAAAGTTTATTTAAAAAAAAAGATAAAAATATTTTTGTGTTTTTCATATAAAAAACCGTTAGTTTTTGATTTTTGTATTTTTTTAAAAAGCAAATTTTAAAAATTGGGCTTCGTCATGCACACGGGATACATCTTGAGAGTCTTCACCTCAAGTTTCAGCCAATTTGGTCCATCCTATCTCGATATATCGGTGCACCCGTAAATCAACTCGGGGTTTAGAGAAAAACGCCAACAAAATTTTACAGCCCGCTTTGCGCATGGCAAAATTTTGAGCTTAAATCGTCTCTTACTCAGTTTAATCATGAAATATCTTCATGAAACTTTCAGGAGTGATTGATAATCATCTAGATTTAACCAATATTCTGTAATATAAAATTTTATGATTTTCTACATGTATGTAACCCCTTAATCTTGTAAAAATATTTGCAACGGCATAAACAAATTATAAAAAAAACTATGGTAATTTTTTTAAAAAAGGTTCATATCCGGATTTTTTTTTCAGATGTCCAATAAACGAGATTTTTATTTTGGGACTATCCATAAACCACGTGAACACTTTATTTGGGAATCTGTTACCCCCCCCCCCCCCTCGTGGACAATTCTCCATACAAAAAAACCTTTGTTGTATGGATCGAGGACAATCGCCATACCTCCCCCCCCCCTAAAGTATCCACGTGGTTTATGGATGGTCCCTTTTTGCTTTTTGGGTGTTGGGTGATTCAAGGCTGTTTATAAAAAAAAAACAAAAAGCAAAAATCAAAAATTTTCTTCATTAGACCCTTTTAAACAAAAAATCTAGATGAAAGCAAAATTTCGATTTAGTTTTCTACACCATTATCTTTTGTAAAGAACCCTCTACACTTCAAAAGCAATCTAATCTCGCGTAAAAAATGAAGAAGCACAGCAAGGGAAATGCTTGTTTGTGTGCTTCTCCGAGCGCAGTGAGTGGGTTGTGCATGTTCTCATAACCTCAAGGACAAAAAAAAATGGGATCAATTTAAGCCCGAGGATAACAAGAGTTTGATTTTTTTGTCGCAGTTCAATCCTTAAAATTGGGACCTTTCTAAAAAAAAAAACTTGAAAAAAGTGTTGCTGATGAATGATTGAGAAATTCACCGCCCAATGAGCGAGCTTTCATGCCTTTTGGAAGAGGAAAAAAGCTGCAGATTAAGACGGGATTTGAACTGAATCGAAAGAGTGGAAAATAAGAAATAAAAGAAGTGAAAAAAGTGCAAACGGAGGGAAAATCGGCGATAATTAGCTCTGGCGATTAAAAGATGCCCTGTCGGAAAGGGGGATGGGGTGAAAAAGCGTTTGCGAAATGCCAACTGTTTTTTTTTTTTAAGACTTGGTCCGGTTTGTACTAATTGAAAACTAAAGAGGCCAGACAGATCAACTACTACCCAGTCAACTCAATCGGATCTTTGAAACGGAATTCAATTCGAATCGTTTACGTATTCTGTTTCAACGCAACAACCGGTACGTACACGGAATCGTGAACGATTCGAATTGAATTCCGTTTCAAAATTCCGATTGAGTTGACTGGGTATGTGCTTGATATTTATAAAATTTAACGGGTTAGGCTAAACTGGATTAAATGACATTGACTATATTTAATCACATATCAACGCGTTCGATATTTTTTTAAATGCAGAATAAAAATTTAAAAAAAAGAATAATAAACATTACCCAGTTCACACCTTTTCTTGTCAATTTTAAGCTGTGTCTGACGGCAACACAAAATTTGTTCCTAAAATTATCTCTGACTCATGAACCGGTTGAAACTTTCACCGAATCGACGCTGAATCACCCGCTAGTACGCTTCTTCGAATGTTAAACCAATCATCGGCCTGGTTTGCATCTTAACACCATTATGTTGTTGTTATTATTATTTATGTTGACTTTTAAAACACTGTTTAACGATGTTTGGCGGTACGCGTTTTTTTGCCTTTTCCAATAGGGAGAGAGACTTTGAAATCACAGGAATAAACTTCTTGGAACTGGGTAAAAATCAGTTTTGAATAGTATTTAAAATTTGAATCATGTTGGTTGGTTTCAATTTTATTTTATAGACCTTTTCAATAAATGGAAGATTTTGAATAGCTGGCAACACTGCCTAAATTTTGTAAAGCTCAAGCTAAATCTATATATAATAAAAATTTCGACGGTTTTGTTCGAACGCGAATCAGTTCAATACGGAGCGTCGGATCGAGGTGCTATTTGTTGCATTGGGTTCGTATAAGTCCAAGGAAGGTTCTTACGCCAAAAAGTTTTAACTTTGGCCACTCTGAAACCGATTCCGGAAAATCTGCAGATTGTATGGGAAAAGTTACGTAAAAACAGGAGGCTGAATAAGCAAAAAAGTTAAAAACGTCAACAAACGAAAAAAAGGCAGAACGAAGTTTGTCGGGTAAGGCTTGTTTATTCATAAATTATTGGAAACGTATTTGGTAACACTGCCATGAAACAGTTTGAGTTGAAATTAACTATATTTAAAAAAAATAGGAAGGCTTCGACGATCACGGTATAGATAACGTAATTTTTATTAAGTATCAACATAAACATGGTATGCGATAAAGAGCCATTGATTAAATTAGTCTCCGTTTCAGGGATGACACCCGGATTTGACTCTCTCTCTCTCTCTTTCTCTCTGTCAAACGATTACCGGCACAGACTTACCGCGCGAGGGATTCCCCTTATCGAAGGCCGCCGGCAAAGGGTGGCGTCGCGATTGGACTGATACTGCGGGAGTGATAGCGACTAGGGGGCTAGGGTGGTTCCATTGGAGCATGGGATTTTATTAGGGGTTTTGAAAGTTACTGGTCCCTTCATAAAAAAAAACCTTGTGATAGTGTTGCCAGAAAATCTATTATTATAGAAATAGTGAAATATATTTTTTGCAATTCCGTCGTGAAACTACTTACTTTTCCTGTCATTCTTGAACGACGAAATAGCCTACTTTTCTGTACCAAAAATAACAGAATCGAATAGCAACACTTTTCAAAATAAATGCTGAAAAGTTCTACTTTACAGCACTGAAATGGGTGCTGAAAAGTTGAACTTTTCAGCACTTGTTTTGAAAAGTAACACTTTTCAACATTTTTTTGATTTAAATGATTTATTGACAAAATACATGAAAATTCGACTTAAAATTTCACTCAATGGGTGTTTTTTGAAATTGCAAAAAATGTTGTATGGAACTCGTTGCAAAACTTGATTTTTTCAGCACTTGTCGTATTTATCCAACTCGGTGAACCTCGTTGGATAAATGTACGACTCGTGCTGAAAAATCCTCTTTTTGCAACTTGTTGCATAAACTACTATTAAAATTAAATATAAAAGGGGGTTTTGGTTGACTCTATCTTAATAATTTAAAACTTCAACCTAAAAAAACAACTTGATCCTAGATACAATATATCACTCACATAATCACTCAAAAACAAATTTCAAGATGTAGGTCCCAGAAGTTATTTTTATTAAAATGTGCATGTCACATTTTTCCAGTATTAAAAAATCTTGAAAACTGTTTTGACTATTTAATCAATTATAATGTGATAACTCTTAATAATAGTAAGCAAAAAATGTAGAAATTGTGCGCAATTCGAATTAATAATATGCATTTATAAAAATAAAACCTAACGCGACGTTTTCATATAAAAGCTTTTCCCGAGGATTGGCTATAAGTTGTTGCAAATATTTTTTCAAACTTTATGTTGAAAATCCAGAAAAATTTAACAAATTTCTGTTTTTTTTTTTTCTTAAAACAGTTATCAATTTTCGTTCAGTATAAGCAGAGATATGCCAAATTTCTTCAAATAATTAGTCACTTTCTTCAAAATGTATGGGTTTAGTTACCTCCCCAGATTATTTGAATGATAGTAATCATTTTTATGATAGTAATATTACATCAAATTTTGACAAAATGTATGGAAATTATTCTATAATAATCATACAAAAAAAATCAACAGACAGTGTTCATCATCTGGAAAATACTTTAATCCAGAAATTTTTGATAAAGACACTTTTTGTCCTAAGAAATTGGGCATATCTCTGTTTATATTTAACCAAAACTGATACTTTTATAGGGAAATTGTTCTGAAATCTGTTCTCTCAATCTGATTGATTTTCAAATGTTTTAAAATGATATGACAAAGGATTAAAAAAATTATTTGGGAACCTCCTGGGGTAAACAAATGCTTTTTGATGAAATACGGTTGTGTTTTAGTCTCAATTTTTTATCCGGGAAATCTGTTGCTGTGTTTTCACGACAAATTGTATAAAGAAAAGATTTTTATTCGAATTTTAAGGTTATTTCCAAGAAAGGTAGAAATCTGGTAAATTTGGTTAGGATACTGGTCGTCAATTATAAGTCATAAGGTAGTTCTGAGTCTCTCAAGGTATATTCAAATTAAATTTGATGGATGTAAACAGTGTTGCAAATGAGTGATAGAAAAGCTATCAATAGATTATCTCTGCACCAAAAATATCCGAGAGTATAGCGGCCGTCACTATAGCTTGTGAAATCTCTTCTTTTGTCTCGCGATTCCTAGCGATGGCATTCTCTCTCTATCACTCATTCCCTTTTCCTCGACTCTGCGCTCTCACCGCTGAGTCTCTCAATCTCTCCGAAAACTGCAATGAAAGCACGCGGGACGGCGATTAGGATCCAACCACGCACGCCGTCCCGTTAAACTGCGCTTGCGAAATTGGTTTTTGTGGCGGCTTTTGTGGTTAAACGCTGTTGCGATAGCATGATCGTGGAAGCGGGAATGAGAGAGAAAAGGAAAATGTCAATCGCGAGTGTGTAAACACGAAAACGTGTTCGGCTATGTTCGGCGCTGAGAGTTTCAATGAGGAGAGAAGAGCAGTTGTATTTGAGGCATGATTATTCAGACGGGATAATTGTAGTTGCTGAGAGCTGATATTTTGATATTTTAACAACCCTGGATGTAAACATCAATCCATCGATTTTGATCGACTTTTCTCAAGAAAATTATATAAAAAGAAATCTTTAAAAAAAACCTTTGACTCCCCGACGAAATATTTCGAAGGACCCCGTAAAATGTTGGGTCATTTTGTCATATATCAGATTTTTTTATCATAATTTTTTTCTAGGAAACACACCGTGACTATTTTTTAACAAAAATGGAAAATTGACTCAAAAAACTTGTGATTCGGGAATTATTTTTGGTGAAAAATTCCATGATTTGAATTCCGGAAATAAATTCCTGGGAAAGTTGACTATGTAAAAGGAGGCAAAATGTTGTTTCAATTTCTAATTTATAAAAAATGCGCGAATATCAGGGGCCTCGCTAAATAAATATTGCTTAACCCTTTACAACTTAACCCCGCCTTTAGACGGGCTTCGATCTAAAAAATCGCCAAAAATCAATTTTCCAACCGATTTTTGATCTGAAAAAAGCATTGGAAAGAAGAACTCTTAAAATTTTAGAAAATTTATGGGTTGGAAGTTTTACTTGTTTTATGTGACCAATGTTTTTAAAAATGTCATTTTTTAGGAGTCAACTTTGGCTGTGTTTTTTACTAACATTTCCTATATTTTCAGTAATAAGAAGCATGCAGTAATTTTTGTAGTGACCCAGACTATGCCTCTACGCATTTTTTTGCAATTTAAATGATGATGGTGCCATTTTATAGCAGAAAATGTGAAAAACATGCAAAAAATTGAAAAAGTGACTGTAAAAACGTGAAAAATTAGATAGGCAAAATGCAATGATAGGAGGTGGTAGAGTAGGCCAAATACTACCAAAAACAAACATACAGTCATGCCCCGGTTTTGCACGCCTCGATTTTGCACTGCCCCGGTTTTGATTCGTTCAGCTGCCTCGGTTAAGCACGGTCCAGTGCTTAACTGAAGCACAGAGCTTATGGGATTTTGGCTATATGGGAGACATTGGCTTTATTCGTATGAAAAATCATGCAAACATCAAAATATTATAGTGTTTTGGAATCGGGATGATGTCAGCTATCCATTGAAATTATTATTTCATGAAAATTTTCACAAAAATACGTATTTTTCCTGTATTTTGAAAATACAATGTTTCTCGAAAAAATACTCAAAATTATTGTTATTGCAATATGGGTATCAAATGATTGGAATTTGTTCATACATTTCGAATGTTAAATTTTTTTTTGAAAACACTCAAAATTTTCACAAAATTACGTATTTTCGAAAAAAATACTCATAATTTCAGTTTTTACAATATGGGTATCAAACGATTGGGATTTTTTTATACATTTCGAATGTAATAACAACATATTTTGGAAACACTCAAAATTTTAACAATTTTACATTTCGAATGTAATAACAACTTTTTTTTAAATACTCAAAATTTTCTCAAAACTACGAATTTTCGAAAAAATACTCCAATTTTCAGTTTTTTACAATATGGGTATCAAACGATCGGGATTTTTTCATACATTTCGAATGTGATAACAACATATTTTGAAAACACTCAAAATTTTCACAAAACTACGATTTTTCGAAAAATATCTCAAAATTTCTGTTTTTACAATATGGGTATCAAACGATCAGGATTTTTTCAAACATTTCGAATGCAATAACAATTTTTTTTAAATACTCAACATTTTCACAAAACTACGTATTTTCGAAAAAATACTCAAAATTTCCGTTTTAACAATATGGGTATCAAACGATCGAGATTTTTCATACATTTCGAATAAAATAACAATATTTTTTGAAAATACTTTTAAAAAAATTGAGTATTTTTTTCAAAAATACGTAGTATAGTGAAAATTTGGAGTATTTTCTCAAATTTGCGTTATAACTTTTGAAATGTGTAAAAAAATCCCGATCATTTGAAACTTTATTGTAAAAACTGTAATTTTGAGTAGTTTTTCGAAAATACGTAGTTTTGTGAAAATTTTGAGTATTTTCAAAAAAAAATGTTATTACATTCGAAATGTATGAAAAAAATCCTGATCGTTTGATACCCATATTGTAAAACCTGAAATTTTGAGTATTTTTTCGAAAATACGTAGTTTTGTAAAAAAATGAGTATTTTCAAAAAATTGTTGTTATTACATTCGAAATGTATGAGCAAATGCCGATCGTTTGATACCCATATTGTAAAAAACTGAAATTTGGAGTATTTTTTCGAAAATACGTAGCTTTGTGAAAATTTTTAGTGTTTCCAAAAAATGTTGTTATTACATTCGAAATGTATGAAAAAATCCTGATAGTTGTATACCCATATTGTAAAAACTGTAATTTTGAGTATTCATTCAAAAATACGTTGCTTTTTGAAAATTTTGCGTATTTTCAAAAAATGTTGTTATTATATTCGAAATGTATAAAAAAAATCCCAATCGTTTGATACCCATATTGTAAAAACTAAAATTATTAGTTATTTGAGCATTCGAAATGTATGAAAAAAAATCTGATCATTTGATATCCATATTGCAATAACAATATACTTTTTTGGTTTCTTTAGAGAAAAAAAAGAAGAATTTTCAAAATACAGGAAAAATACGTATTTTTGTGAAAATTTTCATGAAATTATAATTTTAATGGATAGCTGACATCATCCCGATTCCAAAACACTATATTATTTTTGATTTTTGCATGATTTTTCATACGATTATAGCCAATGTCTCCCATATAGCCAAAATCCCATTAGCTCTGTGCTTCAGTTATGCACGCCTCGGTTTTGCATCCCCCATATGCGGTGCTAAACCGAGGCACGACTGTTAACTAAACAAGATAAATGCAAGTTAAAATACTAAAAATGAAACAAGAAAAACATAAAACAAGAGAAGTAAAGTTTTTCGTAGAACAAAAGTTGCTCAAAATGACCTCCTAAATACGGGAAAAATAAATATTTTCGAAAAAAAAATTTGGGCAGCAAAGGGTTAAAATAGCAGTTTTAATTATTATCAAATTTCTAATTATTTCTAATTGCTCAAAAATAATTGTGAAAATTTATTTTGCATTTATGCATGGATTTTTTTTTTTCGTTAAATGAGAATTTCAGGACCACAAAACGGAAGATTAGGAAAAGTAATATTTCTATGGATTCATTGAAACTTTCAAATTTTTTGCAAAACTATCTTGATGTTTGAAGATTTTGTTGTTGTATAAACTGTCATCCAAAACCAAATCTTATAAATCAAGTTTTAATTATTTTTTTTATTTTGTGCATCACATATTTGTTTTGAAAAAAGTATGCATTCCCGAGCAGACGGAAATAACTTGGGAATAACATTTTTTGATATTTGAAAATACTAGGCCAATAACATTTTATGTTATTTATAACAGGATTTGTTATTCGTCGTTATGATTTTTTTGTTATTGGATTGTTATTGTAATAACAGACTAATAACATTTTTAGTTATTCTTCGAACAAATCTTTGTTATTATTTTTTGTTATTTAACAACTAATCCGATCATCCCAATAACAGTTGGAGGTATTCTTCCATAACAAAAAATGTTATTCCAAAGTTGTTTTGGCTTTCAACCAATATCAGACCAATAACAAATTTTGTTATGATAACATAAACTGTTATTAAACTCTTATGCAAAAATTGAATTTTCAAGAAGATTCCATAACACTTTATGTTATTTTAACAGTATTTGTTATTGAAATGGCATGAATTTAGTTATTACCGTCTGTTCGGGATTCCTCTGAATCAAATTTAATTCATTGCAATGTATTTGAAACTATCTCGCAATTTCCCAACCACACTGCAACCATACCGGACACCGGAACTTATTTCCATTGTACGAATGCAGCACACTTTCCGGGGAAAATGGTTCATTGCTGCTGTCCGAAAACTCTGCTGCTGCTGCTGCACCGAAGTTGATAATGTAATCAAACATTCATTCGCATTCGCATTCGCATTCGCATGGAGATGGTGATCTTAGCGGGTTGCAGACTGGATTTCGTCATGTATATGTGATAATTGTCCAGCCCAGGTTGCTTAGAAATTGATTAGAGGGAATTCAAACCAATTCTACCAGAACAGGACAGGTAGCACCATGAAAGCCATCCATTGCCGGCCGCTCCCATCTCCACCATTCACCGGGAGAGGAATAAGGATTAGGAACACGGGAAGTGTTGATGCTGAATTTACTTAGAAAAAGGTAGCGAAACCGCAGGCTCTTTTTCCCAACCTTATTGTGGAACTCGATCAAACTGACCATTTGATAAAATTTAATCGAATTTAAACAACAAGGATGCGTAAATGTCGCGTGGAGTTGGTAGTTGTGATGGGTAAAGGTCTGGGATTCGCCCTAAGCAAGCGATACGACCATTGGCATAAATGAAGTTAACTGTTAGATTTTTATTCTCAAGGCAAGCAATCGGATGTTGATAATGTAATCAAACATTCAGAGAGCAAAAACATTGAACCGCCATCCCCACTCGTTCTGCTCTAAAACAACTTTTCATTTGGGCTAAAAGAGTCGGACCACACACACAATTGTCGATTTCGGTAATTGTTCCCAACTTGTTTGTTTTGAGCGGCGCCATTTTTCAACCCCTTTCCCAAAAGCTGACAACCGGGCCCACACGTGCACTTTCCATTTGCACAAAAACTATGCATTTTTAACTAAAACAAACTGGAGATGCACTCTGGCACTTGTGCCCCCTCACTCCCCTCCCTCTACCCAATTGTTCCAGCGAGGGGGTGGAAAAACAACATTTCGGAATAGTTTTCCCATTTTTCCCGTCGCCGCCGTCATTGGAAAAACTCTCTGAATGGCACTTTGGCTGCTGCCACCACCACCACCGGAAACTGTAAATTGAAATCATGTGCTAATTGATGAGGAAAACCCTCGTGCTCTGGAAGAGTTGGTCCGGTTACCAATTTGCCACTGTTGCCCTGGCGGCGACCATCCATCAATTGCAGGTCAACTGCAAGGGGCAAATTGGGTCCTAAAATTAAGCATAAATGTGTGATATTATTGTTTACAACGATAAAGATTATTTTTCTGAGTTCTGCTACTGTTTTAAATCAACTTTAAAAAAATAACTTTACGGGCCGCAGAACACAGACAGAAAGGTCCTACTTGACAGCTCGTTTCAAGGGGACCATAGTTGATCCATCAAAAAAATGTTGTCTTGTCGATTTATTTTTTTGCATTAAAATGAAAAAAAGTTATCAGAAATGGTTTTTAATCGTGTTTTTTACCGTTGTACATGAAAATTAACATAGGGCCTTAAAAAAAACTGGATGTTGTAGGCTCTATCGAAAGAGCACACGATTTTGAACCAAATTGCATCAATAACTAAAAAACGATGCAAATGCACATGGGACATTAATGCGATCAGGGGCAGTTTAGGACCCAATTTGGGTCGAACAAAAGTTGGAGGTGAAAAGCTACAGCAAACGCTATTGTTGCAAATTTTTACGCCCAAAAGTAAGGCAAAGTGTGGCAGGAATGCGCCCAAAGTTATGCACCATGTAATTGTTCATGATTCATGGAAAAATTGTGAAATTGCCTTGCATTCCTCTGCTCAGTCCCAATTAAAAGCTTCCAAACCCAGAAACGTCCAACAAAGTGAGCATCTGACCAATTCTTGGAAAACTAAATCTGGAAAACCGTTTGGTTGGTGGTGGTCCTTGGGTGAATAATGGAAACCATTCAAGCGCCGATGCGGAGGAGGGATCCTGATTGAGCGCCTTCAAAGCTCGTCCGTTGTGCACCTGCTGACGATGAGCGGGTCTAAATCGGGGATGAATAGAGCAGTGGAATTCTATGGCAACTACCGGGCTGAATGGAAACACTGTAATGAACACCTGTTTTCTACGTCAGACTTTGTGATTCCTTTCTCACTGGCTGGAAAATCACTAAGTGGCTTTTTTACTGAACTATTCAACTTAACTATCATTTTAAATCTTGTAGTAAAAAGGATTTGCAACAAAAAAAGACTTTTATACAATCAAGATACAACGATTTTGGAAGAACATTGTGGGAGAGATATCAATTTCCTCGTTTTATGTTTACCCATAAGTTCAAACAACAACGAGTTTAATTAAACTTTTTTTTTTTGCAATTCCGAAAAACACTATTTGAATTGAATTTTGAGTCAAATGTCTATGGGTAGTTCTCCGCCAACTCACACAGCAGTTGCCGCGACCCCTCTACAATTTGCGTGATACTTTGTCCTAAGGGGTAACTTTTGTCCCTGATCACGAATCTGAGGTCTCGTGACGGAGGGGCGGTACGACCCCTTCCATTTTTGAACATGCGAAAAAAGAGGTGTTTTACAATAATTTGCAGCCTGAAACGGGGATGAGATAGAAATTTGGTGCCAAAGAGACTTTTATGTAAAATTGGACGCCCAATTTGATGGCAAACTAAAAATTCTGAAAATAAGTATTTTTCATCGGAAAAAACACTAAAAAAGTTTAAAACACTCTGCCATTTTGTGTTACTCGACTGTAAAAAAAATTTGGAACATGTCATTTTAATTGAAATTTAATGTTCTTTTCGAATCTACATTGACTCAGAAAGGTCATTTTTTCATTTAGAAAAAAAAAAATCATTTTAAAATTTCGTGTTTTTTCTAACTTTGCAGAGTTATTTTTTTAGTAACAGTATTCTTTAAAGTTGTAAAGCAGACAATTTCAAAAAAATTGATTTACAAACATAAGGAATTTGCTTATAAACATCACGAGTTATCGCGATCTTAGGAAAAAAAAGTTTTGAAAAAGTTGGTCGTCGTTGATCATGGCCGTTCATGGTCACGCGCGACCAGGGATGCCAGGTTGCAAGATAAATCTGGCATTGCCAGTTTTTTTGAGTGGCAATTTGTAAAATTTAATTTTTTATTTCTTCCAGACTTTGTTGAATTGACGTATGATGTTTATTTTATGAAGCTATAATGCATAAACAGTGAAAATACACCACTTTTGAACACTATTTCGCTCATTACTTTGAGAAAAGTGGCTTGCCAGGTTTTTGCCAATTTTTTTGCCAGATTATTTTCTGCTCAGACCTGGTAACCCTGCCCGCGACAGACACGGACGACGAAACAAAGAGAAACGCAAAATGTAACTTTTTCGAAACTCAAAACCCAACTTTTTGGGGTTTTCTATAGATAGGAACCCCAGCAAGCCTACACAGCAAATTCTGGTGTTCGTTTTCAGTTAATATTTACTGAAAACTGCACTACTGAAATTTTCAGCTGTCAAATTTTGCAGAAATTTCAGCAAGTTTTCACTTTCTGAAAATTTCAGTAGTGCACCCAAAGTTAAAGAACGACGGGATAGTCCTCACGAAAAGAAACGTGAGGAAAGTGCTATTTTGCGAGAGTATAGTCCTCTCGCGTGTTCATTCGTTCATTGGAACAGTTCATCCTATGAGTGGCTTAAATGGACAAATGAACGCCACTTAGTCACCGAACCATGGTGGCCCATACGGCAAAGGCACGGTTCAATACGCCGAAGGTCTTGGGTTCGAGTCTCGGTGCCGGTTCTTTTTTTTTTTTTTTAGACGAACTTTTTTTGAAGATGAACCTATGAGTAAAGTACTCTCGGTAGTTTCGGGATTTATCCTCTCCGTCCGCACACATTACCATTTTACTACCGAATCGTGCTCTTTATCCTCTCGTATGCCGATGCCCAGTTCTGGGTGTACTCCGGGACCCTCTGGGATGGGACATAGGGGGATGGCGTCGCTATTTTTAGACCACGTTTTCCACTTTTTCTCATCGAAACCGACTACTTTATCGACTTTATTTTGCTGGGCGAGATAGGACGCCGTCTATTTTTAGACGATGACTCAGCACTTTTCCACTCTTGCACTTAAAAAAACCAGATGGCAGCACGATGTAACGCCACGTCCCTATTGTATTTCCACGAATGCCCTGGACAATATTTGCCGTGGTTATAGCGCCACAACTCGCTCTCTGTAACAGTATTCCTAATTCCAGTCCACGCTCACCAAGTCGTCATGGCCTAGTGGTTAGCAAATTTGCTCACCAATCCAAAGGACGAAGGATCAAACTCCGCCTCGAGTGACTTTTATTTTTCGTTTATATTCATCATTTCAAATTTATGTGTTCTTAACTTTCTCGTTGGAAGCAGATGGGATTCGATCCCAGAACCATTCGATTACAAAGCGAACACCGTAACCAGTCAGCCACGGCCGCTCCCTCATCACCATTTCAGGCTGCAATTATTGAAAAACTCGTCTTTTTTCAAATGTTCAAAAATGGAAGGGGTCGTACCACCCCTCCTTAACGAGATATCGATAAATGAAGCTCGGATTCGTGAACAGGGATAAAAATTACCCCTTTTTCCGATTTCGTGTGAGCTGGTAGGGAATGACGCTTATTAAATTACAAAAAATAATATTTCAAGAAATCGACTGTTAAAAGGATGGCTCACTCGATTAAGTAACTTCTACTATACTATTGCAGCGCATTGCAATAGCAATTGGTTTCATTTGTAGGAAAACTCATTACAAACCTGTCAGTAGCACAAGTGTTTCACTAGTGCGTTACGTTTTAGTTGCTCAAAATTGAATTTCGTACAAAAGCTTTGATTGCAGACAGGGACTTTTGTTCGCCATGATTTTTTGGACGAATGTTTTACATAAAACAAGATCAATACGATACAAAGCAAGATCTTTACTATGATCCCAATCAAATCCCAATAACCAAATAAAGGAGATCTTAAGCAGCGTTGGCAACTGTCAATGTATATTGTGACTAACGTCGAAACTCATTTCAATCCTTAAAAAGAACCAAACAAGTTTTTTCTCCTCTTCCAGCTGCAACAAACTATCAGTAATGAACCACTCCCACGCGTCAATACAAAGTCACCGGTGAAAGTCCAGCTCAGCTTCGTTATCTCATACTGGCCACGCGCTCCCACGCAAAATGAACGAGGACACCCGCGAACTGGCCGCGGACAGCCGGTACTACTACTTCATCCATCCGCCGCGTCACCACCCACGACCTGCTCCAACAACGGAACCACCCAACCACCGCGATGACGGCTTGCCGTGGGACGACTTCTGGAACAACGACGTCGTTGCCATCGTCACCAACAGCTCCTCCACCGAGTCCCTGCTGACATCGCCCGAGAGTGCGCTATCGTCGTCGGAGCAGACCCAGCTGCTGCTGTACGACATCTTCATCCCGCTGCTTGGCGCGCTAATCATCGGGCTCAATCTGGCCGTCGTCATTTCCAGCTTGCTGCTGCTGCGAAAAGGTTAGTAAGTTTTTTTTTATTCGAATTAGGTGGAACAGGTGAAAAGTGCTTCTTTTTTTTCAGCCATAAGGGCGCCTCCAGTCAAATTTTTATATTTAGAATTTGTATACAATTTTTTAAGTCGTAGGAGCGCCTCCACTCAAATTTTCAAAAAAAAAATCGCTCCTCGACTTGGCGACTTTGCGACTAACTGAAAAAATGCAAACGACTTGAAAAAAAAACTAAAAGGCGCTTCAAAATTGAGCCGAGAAATTGGTGAAACTTGGTGAAAGCCCTATTTTGGTCAAAAATATAGTTTAACTTGAATATTTTTCCTTATAAAAATAAATAAATTAGAGCAAATAGCTAAGTAGATGTCATCTACTCCAATCTACCCATAAGCACACCCCTGAATGGGAGCAATTCTCCACCAACACCAGAAATGGATTTTATTTGTATTTATTGATTTGGATTTGATATATCTAAACTTTGTGGGGGCCTTCCCTATGACCAGTCTCCTCACAATTTTGGCAGCTATCCATATATATTAGGGTGGGTACGGATTTTGAAAAGTTCTCAGATCAAGTTCTGGTGTGGTTCCCCTTGTAGGGCATACCCATAGGGACTCTCACGCCAAATTTCAGCTCATTTGGCTGAAAACTGGCTTGTCTCAAGCGAGTTCAAGTTTACATGGGATTTACCATGGGAAATTTTGAATTTTCGTTCATTCGCTCCTACAGGCCTGGGGAAAACATGTAGAAACTTCTAGGATGGCCAGAAATGAGCGGAATCGTCTGGAGAACAACTTTCTCTAAGAGACCAGGTCGATTCGTTCAACCCCCATCGAGCTCAACGGCAATACATCCGGGGTTTTCGGAACCAACGGTTTTCCCCAGAAAAGCGTCAAATTGTCCTTAGCATGCTATGAATGCTTGATGAACACCTCGACGCCTTATGTCAAACAGCTACCACGTGGACTAGCATCGCCTATGAAAAATTACTTTTTATTACTTTTTGAACTATAGAATTATCATTTATGGTAATCCTCTTACTATTTAGCTGTATTCTGAACCTCCAAATAAGAAAAAAAACTGTTATGGTGCAAATTTTACAATCACGTGGTAGCTGTTTGACATGTGGCGTCGCGGTGGTCATCAAGCATTCATAGCATGCTAAGGAAAATTTGATGCTTTTCTGGGGTAAACCGTTGGTTCAGAAAACTCCGGATGTATTGCCGTTGAGCTCGATGGGGGTTGAACGAATCGACCTGGTCTCATAGGGAAAGCTGTTCTCCAGACGATTCCGCTCATTTCTGGCCATCCTAGAAGATTCTACATGTTTTCCCCAGGCCTGTAGGAGCGAATGAACGAAAATTCAAAATTTCCCATGGTAAATCCCATGTAAACTTGAACTCGCTTGAGACAAGCCAGTTTTCAACCAAATAAGCTGAAATTTGGCGTGAGAGCCCCTATGGGTATACCCTACAAGGGGAACCACACCAGAACTTGATCTGAGAACTTTTCAAAATCCGTACCCACCCTAATATATATTCAAATTCTGCAGTTTTTGAAAGAATTTTCTGATCAACACCAAGTCTTCGGCAAAGTTGTAGGTATTGATGAAGATTATTCAGAAAAATTAGGCAAACAGAAAAAAATCTTGCCGATTTTTTATTTAACTTTTTTTCACAAAAATCAATTTCCCAAAATTGGTATTATTTTAGGTATATGTTTTAGGGGGCTAAATTCCGCAGCTCTGAGAAGCATGATCAAAAATTTTGCCGCCAAGTTATGATTTATAAAAAAAAGTCTTTTGAAAAAAATCGAAATTTTTACGCATAATTTTTTTTATTTCATTTTTTATGTAAAATAAAATTTGCAATCGAAAAGTAGTTGACAGATTTTTTGATAAAGTGCCTCGTTTTCAAGATATAGCCACCGAAAGTTTGATTTCAGCGAAATATTTGCAATTTTTCGATTCAAAAAAATATTGAACTTCTGACCGTTTCTGAAAATATTTTTATTTAAAGTTCAGAGAATGTGCTATAAAATTTTCTAAGAGACGTTGAAGATTGGACCTCTGGTTGCTGAGATACAACGGCTTAAAGAAAAAGAAATATGAAAATTTTAGTTTTCTAAGTGCAACCCAAACAACCCTCCATTTTCTAATGTCGATATCTCAGCAACTAATGGTCCGATTCTTAAAATTTTCCGATCTGTTCGAAAACTATATTTTTTAAATCAAGACTAACATTTCAAAAGGGCGTAACAATCATGCTCAATTTGATTATGATGCAGAAAAATGCTTTTTGATCACACATCTTATTTCACTGAAATTTTGTTTTTTTTTTAGAAAAATATTTTTTTAAATTTTAAGCAAATATTGAAGGGGAGGGAGGCAACGACCATATTAGAACCTTCCTTTTTCAGCAGTTTCAAACTTTTGGTAAGTTATTTTTTCAGTCAAAAAATCATCATTTAACAAGTTTTCTTGTAATTGATCGGAAAAAACTATAATGTTAAAAAAACTTAATATTAAATTTTGTAGGCTTTCAATAACGTAAAATAAATTCCAAAAATACGGGTTTTTTTGTTTTCAATTTATTTCAAAATATTTTGTGGACTTGAAAAAGTCTAAAAAATTAAAAAAATCTTTTTTCATGCAAAATTTAATTTGTTATCGAAAATTATATGAAACACTTTTAGCAATTCCATCGTAAAACTCCTTACTTTTACCAAAGATAACAGAATCGAATAGAAACACTTTTCAAAACAAATGCTGAAAAGTTCTACTTTTCAGCACTGAAATGGATGCTGGAAAGGTCCTCCAAATGCTAATGAAATGGGTGCTGAAAAGTTGAACTTTTCAGCACTTGTTTTGGAAAGTAATACTTTTGAACATTATTTTGATTCAAACGGTGGGTTGACTAAATACATGGACATTTGACTTACAATTCAATTCAAAGGGTGTTTTTCAGAATTGCAAAAAATGTTGTAAGGAACTTGTTGCAGAACGTATTTTTTTCAGCACTCGTCATATTTATCCAACTCGGTGAACGTCGTTGGATAAATGTACGACCCATTCAGCCATAAACGCTGGTTCGGCTTGGCGGTAAATGTTCAGTTTTTTTGCAATTAAAAATGCACACAACCAAAAATTATTTTCAAAATTTAGGAAAATTTCTTACATTTTTTATGTTTTTCTTTGTTGACCGGACTGCTGATTGCAGAGTTACTCTCTAAAAGTTTAATGCTTGTGGAAAAAATATTTTTCTCAGTGTGCCCTCATTTTTCAACTCGAAGTCCTTCGTAAAATGTTGGTTTGATTTTCATTGTTAAAAAATGAATCTTTTGTGAAATTTCATGCTAAAATAAAAAAATAAACTTAAAAAAACATTTGTCATGACAAAAACGGTCAAAATAATATTGGATTTTTTCCGTGTCTCTATTTTTCTGAAAAATCTTATGCGAAAACGCTCAACCAAACCACAATCTTATGCGTAACTTATAACTTTGCTGACTGAGCTACGTAGCCCAGTGGTAACGCTTCCGCCTCGTAAGCGGTAGATCCGGGTTCAAATCCCGGCTCGGACCAACACAACTGGTGATCTTTTCCCTTCTGGAATCGATTGCTTACTAAAGGGAAAGGTAGTGTATCGTCACAAACTGGACCTTATCACGACACCTTAGGGAGGCGACCTATGGAATGTTAACATTAACCCTAACATGTTAACATTAAGTGAAGAATGAAATTGCCACTGAATCCGCCTTGTAAATGCCGGCCCCGATACTCTTCAAGGGTGTTCCCCTCAGGAACTGGGAAAGATTTACTTACTATAACTTTGCTAAGATACCAAATTGATGCGAAAATCCCTCAAAATATACAGATTAAAAAAAAACATACAAATTTAAAAATTTTGAAATTCTCGAAAAATACTCAAATTATGTAATATTTAAATGAATATTTACATAAGATCATAAGATAAAAATTAAAACCCTACCGATTTTTTTTTAAGCGCAAAGATAGTTTTGACTTACTCTGTTGAAACATTGATAAAATGATTAATTAATTTTAAAATTAATCCTCTAAAAACATTCAAAATCTGGTCATTTTTTAAGGTGCACTAATTCGTGTGTTGACACGGTTCCCGTATGTCACACTCAGCTGGCTGCCATCAGACCTTGTCCTAGTTTAGCGAGTTGTTCTAGCCGTGTCTGTTATCCCAGGTACATGTATAAACTCGCGGGAAAGACAAAAGTAGCAGTATGTAGCTCAAAGAGTTGCTTGCTGCTACTTTGTATGAGCAACGTGCAAGAGCAACATTTGACGGGCAGAGTTGCACTCGGGAAATGCAAGTTTTTTTTTTCTCGTCACTCATAACTTTTGGTATTGATTTCAACTATATGTTGTAGTGCAAACATTTTCGAGCATCCCCAAAACACTAGCTATGAGGACCTTTTGTCCCTCATCAACATGCAGATTGAGACATTGTAAGGGCACCAAGCCAAATGCAATCTGGTCGGAATTTGATTAACTCTGTATCGCAACAAAGTGTTTAGTTTACTTTGCAAAATTGTATAAATGCTGGCAGCTGTCGACAAATGCCTCCTTTTTTTAAACGGACTATTTGTTCAGAGATGAAGCCAAAACTAGCTCCAACAATTGACAATGGCTTTTCAGCACACCCTGAATAAGTGATGAGCAACAGCTCGGGCACTGGTGAAATCAATTCTTCACCTGATGCAAAAACGAGGATTCCCAGTTTGGTCGTTCTTCATCCTGGATTTTGCGGGTGCGGGTGGAATCCCCCAAGTCCTCATAAAGAGCAGGCTACGCGTTGCATAACCGGAGCCAAGGCCTGAGTTTTGTTGCGCTCCGCCAGGGCCTGCTCCGTCGGCGTGCACAGAAGAACATAATGTACAGCTGGGACTACGACTCTGACCTCTGACGGAGGAAGAGGACTTGCAGGGAAGCAACATATGAGCATAGGCACAGGAAGTGGATGAGCCCTCTATGCATTTGGAACGCACGTACAAATAACAGCAACTGTGCAGTTTGGTCAAACTGAAAAATATATTTCCTAAAAGTGGAAAACTGCAAATAGAATGATTCTGCCCATTCCGAAAATGTTAATTTTTATGTAATTCAGGATTTAAAATTATTAAACAAAATTGGCACCTAAATAAAATAATTCAGGATATAGGCGGCAGAACAATGAGAGCTGAATAGGTAACACTCATAAAATCCGTTTGAAATTCATTCGAAGGCCATTCAGCAATCAAATATGGCTTAGGTTAAAAGTAAAAAGAAGTAAAATCCAAAGAAAACATTTTATTTTATTTTTTGAAAAAATACAGCTTAATTTCAGTAAAAAAACTTTCAATAAACTATAGTTCCAAAACAGAAAACTTTATTTTAAAAAATCACAACACAACTTGCAAATCTGAAAAACACCTTTCAGGTCAAAGCTTATTCTAAAAAACGAAAACAGTGTTTAAAAGTACTGCTTTTCAAACCGGGTGCTGAAAAATTGAACTTTTCAGCTCAAATGAATGCTTTTTAAAATCTAAAAATAGATCCTTTCTTATGAAATGAAGAAGTATATCAGATAAATGTGTGCAATTTATGCCAGTTATAAAAAAAATGTTATTAAAAAACATTCACAGTTATGGGTTGTAACTTGAATAATGGGTTGTAACAATAAATAAACAATAAAAATCTTGGAATATTATTATTGGAAAAAAATAAAAGGGTGCTCAGTCTTCAATGCTATTCTATGAATCACCTAAAAAACAATGTATAGATAGTAAACTTTGCCGTTACACAACAATAAGACCGAACATACACTTTGACGCGAAACGAGAACGATCCAGGATATCGAATTTGATGTTCAGTATATGATTATGTATAAAATCAAAACTTTTATGACAAAAATTCAGAAAAAATAAGACAAAAATCACTTAACATTCCAACGCCCAAGGCTCCAAAAAAGTTGGAACGGTAACTTCAACTCGCTGGTTCTCGGGCAGAACTCACCCAATCAAGACGATTCCTTTTTCCAGTGATTTGTTAGGATGTCTAGATGATCCTACAACTTTGCAGAACTCAATTTGATCAAATCTGTAATTTTTGCGATCAAAAACATCGTTCCAACTTTTTTTTCGCGTGTAAAGAAAAATTCGCAAAAAATTCCGCGGAGGCAGTCTTTTTGAAAAAGTTGGAACGATGTTTTTGATCGCAAAAATTACAGATTTGATCAAATTGAGTTCTGCAAAGTTCTAGGATCATCTAGACATCCTAACAAATCACTGGAAAAAAGAATCGTCTTGATTGGGTGAGTTCTGCCCGAGAACCAGCGAGTTGAAGTTACCGTTCCAACTTTTTTGGGAGGCTTGGGCGTCCGTGTAAGTTGGACATGCGTTGGGCGTTCCAGTGTTAACAGTGCACATCAACCAGAGCTTACGCACCAACATATTTGTTACAGATATTTTAGTATTTTCGAAACTACGGGAACTATCGATATATTTTTTTATTCATTCCCTAAAGTATTGCCTACTAAGAGGTTTACAACAAAATTTGCCTATTTTTACAATTAGATTGTTGCAGGATTGGGTTCGTAAGTTTGTCAATTTTGGAATAAGAAGACAACAACTTCCTTGGTTGCTGTGCACCCTTAAAAAGTTAAATCTCTAAAAAAATATTTTGAAAAAGCTTCAAATTATGGGCACAGTCAGTTTATGGTGCAAGCTTTCAAAATCTTTTGCTGAAAAATTTAGTTTTTGCATTTGAATGTGTTTTCAGGAAAAACTCATAAAAATGTTTTGAAGGCTTACCGGTTCAAAATTGTGAAACCATAGTAAAATTCTCGTCTCCAACCTTACGGCCACACAAAATGTTATAAAAATTGTGGGTTTGACGAGAATTCTCGAATGGTGGAGGGAACAGATTCTATTAGCGGATACAGACATCGCTCAAGTATTAAAAAAAAGTTCTAAAAAATCAGGCTTTCAGTTTTGGTTCTCGGGTCAAATTTTAATCGAAAGAGCGCATCAAAACCTACCAAAAAGTCATTGGTTTTTATTCTGGAACGGTTCCTGACCCTTGACCAAAATATTTCTGAGTAAAGCATTTATCCAAAAGCAAACCTTAAACCATTCTTTTAAACAATTCCAGCTCAAATCAGTTATTTTTCTGGTACTTTTGTACCCGACCCTCTCCGATTTCAAAGAAACTTTTTAGACATGGCCTATATAAGCCATTTTTGTGTATATGGGGCCAATTGTACTTGAAAATAAAATTTGAGAAGCACGCATGTAATTTAAATATTTTTGAATTTTGTAATTTAAGAATGACTGTTACTCAAAGCCGTTGCATCGTATCAAAAAGTGGTCCAAGACAAACTTGAAGGAAATTGGACGGGCTTTCTGAAAAAAATACACTGAAAGAAAAAAACTTGCCACTTCCATGAGATTTTTCAATTTTAAAGTTTTAGAGTTAAATTTAAAGGTGATGTCACGATTTTTTTTCGTTCATATTTTTTTGAGGAAATAGCCTAAAATGTTACAAAAAGACTCACGAAAAATGCAGGATGGTATGTCTCTCCTTAAAAAAATAAAAAAATCATTTACTAAAACTGTTTTTCTAAAAAGTGGTCTAAACGTCAAAATTTGCAAAAACCGATAGTGGGAATCGTTTTCCCATACAATTTAACATAAAAGTCTTTATATTGACCCTTGTCCTATGTCCAATCCTTGTAAAGATACAGCGGTTTTAAAAATAAAAATGTTGAAAAAATAGGTTTTTGGTGGTTTTTGGCGATTTCTATGTGCCAGACATGCTTTTTCAGTCTCGAAAATATTTCTACCGGAAAGCTCGTTCAATTTCCTATTTTGAACGAAAAAAAACCTGACATCACCTTTAAATTTAACTTTTAAACTTAAAAGTAGAAAAATCTCATATAATTAGCGTGTATTTTTTTTTCGGTGTATTTTTTTTCAGAAAGGCCGTTCAATTTCCTACAAGTTTGTCTTTGAACACTTTTTGATACGATGCAACGGCTTTGAGTTACGAAGTTGACTTTATAGCTGTCGGCCACCATTGCTAGTACCAACCACTAGTGTCTTCCTTTTATCTACAAGGACTTCGCCGCCCTGGGCTCCTAAGTGTATGAAAGTATGGCACGGAGCGACGGCGCCGAATACCCATATTTACACAAAGAATTTTAGAGCGCCCGCCACGGGATTCGAACCGACGGCCTCTGGGTTGTGAGTCCAGTGCGCGGTCCGATTGATCCACACGGGCGCAGCATAGTTGAGCTTTGAGTTACAGTAATTTTTAAATTACAAAATACAAAAAATATTTATGTAACTTACGCCCCTCTCAAATGTCACTTTTGAGTACAATTTGCTCCATACATACAAAAATTGCTTATATAGGCCTAGGATAACATGTCCAAAAAGTTTCATTGAAATCGGGGAGGGTCGGGTACAAAAGTACCAGAAAAATTCCTGATTTGAGCTGGAATTGCTCCCATATCTTTTTGTTCGGCCATTAGGGTGACCTACGCTGTGTTAGGGTGGTCCAAAAATGGCAATTTTAGTCGATTTTCGCAAAACCCCATTTTTTTTTTCAAAAAAAACATAACTCCGCGTCATTTCAATCGATTTTAGCTGTCTTGGACGTAAATGAAAGCGCATTAGACAGGCTTTTAAGGAAAAATAATAAGAATTTTCAAAAAATTTGCCTTACATTTTAAACGGTCGTTTGAAAACTAAAAAATGCTGTTTTGAAGGTTCAAGCCTATGTCTGAAAATATTTTTATCGGATTCCTCGGAAAATTTTACATGATATATGAAAAAATGGTGAAGTTGTTAAAACAGGATTCTGAGAAACGATTTTTTGAAAATAAAATTTGGGTTTTTCGTCCGCCCGCAAAAACGTGAAAATGACGAATACGTGAAAAAAAAAACAACTTTTTTCACTAAAACTGCGTTGACATTAGAATTTTATCGATGACCTATACTTTTTTGGGTACCAAAAATTGATTTTGGGAAATTTATTGTACCTTTTTTTGAAAACTCGCGATAACTGAGTTCTGGTATGATTTGATCGCTTGATTTTTTAATTTTCCCACACAACGACAAGCCAGTCCAACATTCACCATCATCGACGGTAATGTCTAACCCACCGAGGCAGTCATGCAACAGTTCAGGGGAAGATTCTACCCCAACGAGCAAACGAGCATCCTAAACCCCGACCCCAACTCGCCCAACCCCAAGCGCTCTCACCATTGATTTCTTCCAGGTCAGCAGCCCTACACGACGTACCTGTTCCTGGGCAACGTGGCCGCGGCCGATCTGCTCACCGGTTTCGCGGTCATCTACGGCCAGTACGCGCCCCGGGAGATACGCGGCGAGGACAACTGCGCCATACTGATTGGTGAGTGTTTTTTTATTGCAAAATCTCAACAAGACAAAAACATGATCCGCGTTTAATTATTCGTAACATAAAACGCATTTAATTGCTACCTTAATTAACCACTCCACATCGCGAATCATCACGGGTCACATATGTTTTCAGGCACGCGTGAAATTTTCGCCAATAAATTCTTCTTCCCCTGAAACGAAAACCCTCAATTGGCAAATTTGGCGTGCCAATTCCCCGAATGCCCCCCAAACCTTCTTCTTTCCCACCTGTAGGGGGACACATTTTTGTGGAAAATTGCGAACCAATTCAGTGAATCGCGGTTCGTTGAATTTCTGTTGAATTCATACAAGCATACATTCATATCGATAACGAGCTGGCTGTACTCGGCGACCAGTTGGCATTTTTCCCACCAAATTGAGTATACGGGAAAGAAAAAAACAGCCCCTTTCTTCTTTTCGCAATAACGATGATGTGCGCGAAAAACAAACAACCTTCACTCTGGGAAAATTGCATGACTTTCCGACGTGAAGCTGTCATACTCCATCGCCAAAGATATTAGGAAAAAAAAGGATTGCTTGGTTGTGTGCAAAACCATCGAATCATGCATCATCATAACCGGAGAGCGGAGGATTTTTTCCGCAAATCACGTCACGCAAACGAGGCCCATGCTCATGGCTCCTTTGGCAAAAGCTCACATACTTTTAGCGAGCTTAGATTTTCCCTGAAAGCTGCGTTGAAACCGTTCTAGCCCAAGCGTCCAATGTACCCTTCTATTGGAGGTGTGCTCTGAAATGGCAATCCGTCTGTCCGTTTGCTCGTTGATTGTGAATTTCCGGAACGCAAATGTGGGAAACCGTGCATTTTCCACACGGAGAAAAAAGAGTTCCCAAAAGCGCGAACGAGCGTTCACGAAAATCGGAACCACGAACAAAGTGTTGAAATTTGAACACTTTGTTGAAGTTGAATAGTTTTGAGAACTATTTTTTCTCCGTGCATGCATTGAGGGTGTATAGGGGGAACCCTTTTTCATTTGAGATTAAACATTTTTAACTTTCGCTAGGCAAAAAAAAATGTACTGTTATTTTAATTTGGGATCCTCCAATTTCCAACTTGTTTTTGGAATATTTTCATTACATTTTTGCCTTCCTCACTGAGGTAAGGCTATAATCCTGCTCGAAAAATGAACTTTTGAAAAACAGCTCGTAGACCTATATTCATGTATACCTATCGGCTCAGAATCGAAAACTGAACAAATGTCTGTGTGTGTGTGTGTGTGTGTTTTTTTATTTTGATCAAACCAGTTGCATTCGACTTGGTTTAGGGTCCCATACATCGCTATTGAATTGTTTGAAGTTTTGATAAGTAGTTCAAAAGTTATATATAAAAATGTGTATATATATCCGGATCTCACTTATATGCATGAAAACTATGTCTGGATCCATCATACAATCCATTGTTGGTTAGGTAATCAAAAGACCTTTCCAATGAGTCCTAAACATTGAAGATCTGGCAACCCTGTCTCGAGATATGTCCACTTAAGAGTTATTTATGTACTTTTTGGAAGCCGGATCTCACTTAAATGTATGTAAACTATGTCTGGATCCACCATCCGACCCATCGTTGGCTAGGTTATCAAAAAACCTTTCCAACGACTTCAATATATTGAAGATCTGGCAACCCTGTCTCGAGATATGGCCACTTAAGTAATATTTATGTACTTTTTGGAAGCCGGATCTCACTTAAATGCATGTAAACTATGTCCGGATCCAACATCCGACCCATCGTTGGTTAGGTTATCAAAAAACCTTTCCAACGACTCCAATGCATTGAAGATCTGGCAACCCTGTCTCGAGATATGTCCACTTAAGAGTTATTTATGTACTTTTTGGAAGCCGGATCTCACTTAAATGTATGTAAACTATGTCCGGATCCACCATCCGACCCATCGTTGGTTAGGTTATCAAAAGACCAACGAGTCCAAAATATTGAAGATCTGGCAACCCTGTCTTGAGATATGGCCACTTAAGTGATATTTATGTTCATTTTTATTCCAGATCTAAAAAATAGATGAAATTTGTGTCCAACCCCATCATATCACCCATTGTTGGTAATGAGTGAGGAAGGCTCCAACCACATAGGTGGATTAATTAGTTTTTATGTTTGCATTTAGTATTTCGGGCTGCTGTGCGGCAAAATGAGTCCCTTTATTATTGTTTTCGATTAGAAGGCACGCCAGTTGGGTAGAACTTTTTGTTAATTTTTTCAAGCAAACAATAAAATGAAATGAAGCTTTTTTTAATTAACTTTTAAATATTTTCCAGCAAATACGGAATACTAAAAATCAACTGTGGCAAGAAAAATACTAGTTTACCACATTAATTTGCAACGCAAATTTGGCTACCCGATACATAAAATCCGAAAAAAAATACGCAAAAAATGTAAGTCTCCGTCTCCGAACCATGTTTTTAAAAGTTTTAAAATTTTGCTTAAAAATAGAATGTTTTTTTAAAAAGGTAGAGTTGCATTCTTTGTGGGCTTGGTAATGCCAACATTGCTGCAGTTTTGAAGATTTTTTATGAAATCGGTCATAATATCTTTGGCTTTCTTTTGCAACAAATAGAGGTTAAATCAGAATTCCCTGTCTACACTCAAAGGAAAAATATAAATCAAAATCTGCAACAGTTGATTTGCAGCAGAAAATGTTACATTTTAAAACACATTTGCAGCAAGTCCATAGATCAGTCAATAGTGCAGTTCTCACCAACACAAATAATGCTGGCGCGTCCCCGAGCAAAAATATCATACCCCTATATCGAAAAATATGCATGAGGACAGAATCTGATATATACTATCCATCACAATCATGCGACCACCACCGTTTGGGTGTAGAGATATTATCATTCTAAAAAATATACTTTTCAAGCAAAACCGTAAAATCAAAAAAATACTTATCTCAGAAAGCACATTTAAAAAAATGCGAATTTTATCAGGTTCTACGCGAAATTTTACTTCGGAAATTCTAATGTTCAAACAACATTCAATTCTTTTTTGAGAATTCGTAGACTATACTGCCTATGTTCGCATAAATGTCCCATATTCTTTTTTTTTTCTGTTTAATATACATTTTGTTTAAACATATTTTTTTTCAAAAGTGAGCAAACATGGGCACAAATTTAAAAAAAATGAATAACTGCGACTATTTTCAAAAAATTTCACTAAATTTCTTTATGATTGCAAATTTGACTTTACATCGAAAAATGAAGTTGAAAATTTGTGCGACCAATATTTCGATTTTTCAAAAAAATCAGTATTGATTCAAAACTTTATTACTCGTTCAAAGAATTTTTGCACTTTCTGGAAAATTTCTGAAAAGTTGGCATTTGATCTCCCCTAAAACATACCAAAAAAAAATTTTTTTTTGCAAATCAAGTTTAAGTGACAAAAAGTGAAATTAAAAATCACCAAAAAAAATTTTACCGTGTATCATTTTTTTTAGTGCAGTCCTTATCCATACCTACAACTTTGCCGAAGACACCTCATCGATCAAAAAATTCCTTCAAAAGATACAGAATTTTTATTTTTCATACATTATTTTTGTATGGAATGCTGCCAAATTTGTATGGAAAATTATAGAGACAAACTAATGATGCAAAATGGCTTCTTTGGGCACACCGAAGGCACCAAAAAAGTTTCAGCCAGATTAAAAAAAACAACAATTAAAAGTAAAAAAAGACCTATTTCGTAGAGAATTGCTCTATGACCGAAAAGATACTTTGCATCATTAGTTCATCCGTACTAGTTTTCATACAATATTAGCAGCTGTCTTTTAAAATATTCAAAAATCTGTAGAGAGTGGATATGAACATAAATTTTTAGTGGATATAACTTGACTTACTTCCCGATCGCAAATTTGATTTTATTTAAAAAAATAGAGTTCAAATATCTTCTAAGACTTTTTTCCACGTTTTCAATAAATAGATTTTTTCAAAAGATGTGCAAAACTGCCAAATGTATTTTGATCAACTTATGCCATATCCTAAATATGGCATTTGTATCATCTAAAACATGTCCAATATTTAGCAATCCAATTGTTTGTTTAAAAGTCCAAAATATATCATTTTTTCTAAGAGTGTAACTATTTTTCTGAGTGGTCTAAGCAATGTTCGAATCCCGCGGCGGGCGCTCTAAAATTCTTTGTGTAAATATGGGTATTCGGCGCCGTCGTTCCGTGCCATACTTTCATACACTTAGGAGCCCAGGGCGGCGAAGTCCTTGTAGATAAAAAGGAAGACACTAGTGGTTGGTACTAGCAATGGTTGCCGACAGCTATAAAGTCAACTTCGTTTTTTTCTAAGCAATGCCTACAATTTCCTCGTACAAATGACAAATAAAAAAAATACAAAATGTTTCTTATAATTCGTAATCAGGGACCAAAATTACCGCTTACGACAAAGTTTCACGCCCATCAAAGAGAGGTCGGGCCACCTTTTTCCGATCTTAGCTCTTTAAAATATAACTATCAAATTTTTGCACCTGTTTGGCCATGACCTATTCAATTTTGTGCCTGGAACCTCCACAATAGAAGTACTAAGGCCAAAAACCAGAGTATTTGCTCTATTGGACGAAAATTCGAAAAGTCAAGCCAAGTACATTTTCATACTCTTTAAGTTATTGCCATTTTTAGGCATACTAGCCATTTTTGCATCTAACACCCAGACTTCCAAGGTCGTTAAAAAGTCAGAAATCCAAAACCAATTTAAACCGTGTACGCGAGCTTTGGGAGTTGAGATGTAACTATAAACATCACAGGCTTGCTGCATTTGCATATGGGACATTTATACGAACAGTGGCAGTACAGCTCGATTCTGAACTTTGAAGATAAAAAGTAAGCTCAAGAAGGATCCTCGAATATTTGATCATTTTTGAATAATAATCAATATGATTCGTTCAATCAGGATAACGTTTGAAAAGGATAAAACCAATGATCCTGATTGTTCTAAAAAAACTCATTCACTCGCGAGTACAAATTGAACGTCGCTTCCACACCAATCGCTACTGAAAACACTCTCTTTTCACTTCCTCTCACTCCAATCGGGTAGTACAGCGAATGGTTCAAAGAGACCGATTGCGCTATGTCGCTCAAAGCTGACTCAGAATAGTCTACGATCGGCTTGGTTATGATCATTAATGAAACTGCTCAAAATCAATGCTATGGAAAATATTCTGCAATTTTGTAGTGCAGGCCAAAAGAGCGCAACGCTGGTATTTCGTTAGATTCTCTCCTCTCTGAGCATATTCGTTAGTGACTCGGGTCGACGGACGGAGTAGGCTGAGAAATTGACGAAGTATTTGTATCGCTGTGTGAAGCGATTGGCCAACACGCTGGCGGCTAGCGAGTTGTGTTCGCTCACGAATGGTGAGCGTTCGGCGATGAGTGAGTTATTTATGATCTTTGAACCGAAAATCAGGACTCTTGGATAAAACAAAACAATCTTGTCTTGTACCTTCGGACCCTAAGTCGTAATTATAATATGTTATCAATATTTTTTGCGATGGAACAAGGCACTTGCTTCCAATAGTTTAGTTTTATTCCAGAACCAATAGAGAAAACATTCACCATTAAAGTCCATCCTAGCACATCTCAATGTTTCCATCAAAGCAGCATTTCCCACATCGAACCATTCGTTCACACTAATGAGCGTTCCTCTGCCTTTTCCGTTCGTATATTTCACCAGGATTAATAGTGTCCACCACGCTGGTATCGGTGTACAGCGTGGGACTGATCGCCGTCGACCGCTACCTGTACATCATGTACGGACTCCAGTACCAGCGCTACATCACACCGGGCCGGGCGCGGCTACTAATCGTCGGCACGTGGCTTCTCGGTACGTATATCCTGTATATATTGGACCGTTTTGAATGGGGGGTTTGATCAATTGGACAGTGGGTGGAGTTTTAGTTTGAAATTTCAAAATTGATTAAATTTAATTAAAAAAGAGATTTTTTCAGTGTTAAAACATTGACCACAACTTTTCCCACTGTCCCTTCATGGACAGTACAAAAGACATTTTAATTGCACGCCACACCATCAATCCTTCATCGACCGGTATTTCCTCCAATCCCACCCACCAGGTCTCGTCGTCGGATTCCTGCCCGCGTTCGGATGGCGCGGTGACACCGAGGGCGGTCGCATCTGCTGGTTCATTCGGCTGGCCCCGCCCCCGCTGGTCATCCTGACCACCGTCCTCGGCATCATTCCCGTCCTGGTGGTCATCGTCCTGTACAGCATCATCCTGCACAAAGCGATTCGACGGGTGGCGCAGCTGAAGAAGGCCACCCGGGAGCAACAGGGTGCCTCCCTGGCCGGTAATTTACGGCTGTTTCGAGGGGGTGGCGGAGGTCGTGATGGTGGAGGAGGAGGAGGAGGTGGTCAATCAACCGATACGGAACAACCGCTGGCCGTGGAAGATTCGACGAGGAGGTCTTCGGCGGAAGGGAAGACCTGCTGCGGCTGTTGTGGAAGGTTAGTGCTGCCAGGGAAATTGAATAGCTACACCCACAATTTGAGCTGCCAAATCATCTTACAAATATGAAAAAATAATGTAATTGGATGTAAGAAGACGACGCTCTTATCTCCAAAGTGATCCCGGTTCCAACAAAATTTAATTCGATTTAGTTGTTGCGCGGTCGATTAAAAATTCCCCTCTCGCGTTCTTTCATTGTGGTTTCCTGAGAGAACAAAAGTATCTTTGGTGAGAGTGCGACGAAAATTTGAGGGCGAGACAAAGAAAGAGATCTCACAAGATATAGTGACGGTCGTTATACTCTCTGATGGAGAATAAATCAGCAGTAAACAAATATTTGAGTGAGTTTTAACATTTTTAACACATGACTCTTGGAGGAGATTTTGTTAATTTCTGAGAGTTTTTGCATCGTTTTCAAAATAACCATATTCTTTTAAAAAGGAAATAATTTCTATGAGTTTTGCATTCTTTCAAACATGAAAAGTTCTGTTAGTAATTTAAAGAAATAGTTTTTAGTTTATTTAAAAATATTTTTGCTTTTTTTGCATGAGCAGTAAAATAAACAGCTTTAAAACAATTTTGATTTTTACTAAATGTTTTACTTTCTATAAAAAATAATCAGTTCTTTAAACACATTTAGATAGATGATTGATCTAAAAATATTTTTTTCTAAATTAATTTTTAAAGGTATTTTCTACATTAACATCTATATATATAAAAAATTTCGACGGTTTTGTTCGAACGCGAATCAATTCAACACGGAACTTCGGATCGAGGTGCTCTTTGTTGGTTGGGTTCGTATAAGTCCAAGGAAGGTTCTTACGCCAAAAAGTTACAACTTTGGCCACTCTGGAATCGATTCCGGAAAATCTGCAGATTGTATGGGAAAAGTTACGTAAAATCAAATTAGGATCACAGGAGGCTGAAGAAGCAAAAAAGTTAAAAACGTCAACAAACGAAAAAAGGCAAAACGAAGTTTGTCGGGTAAGGCTTGTTATTTATAAATTAAGTAATATTTTCATTTATTTCTGTGAGGTTTTGTATTGAATACAAAAAAGACGTGGAGTTATATTCAGTCAAAAATAAATACAAGCAATCCATATGAATTTTAAAACGGTTGACTCATCAACTTTTCGTCAAAACGGCTTTCAGCAAAATGTTTCAGATTCACATAAACTTTTGATATTAAACAAATATATATTTTTATCACAAGTTAGGCCGTTGCAAAGTTTACGTCGTTTTTTCCCTCGCGAAAAAAAATTCCTTCAATACCTTGATATTTTGAAATATAATGATTGGAAAGCAACTGGGCGCTTAAACACTTTTTTCATTCAAATGTAAACAACTTTTTTCATTCAAATGTTGAAACCTAGGCTTGTAATTTCAATTTTTGTTTTTTTTTTTTGCCCCTCCCCTCGACATTGATTGGTCAGAGTCGAGAGACATAAACTTCAAAAATATTTGCAACAGCCTAAATGTATGAAAAAAACAAAAATGTTGGAAAAAATATAGCAATTACACACAACAATAGAACAAAAAAAAGCACAAACCAATTTTTTAAAACTTGTTTTGTCAGTAACAACTGATTGAAATTTTCATGCATGATCATATATAGTGTTACCGTCAACTGGGGCGAATTGGGACACATGGGGCGAATTGGGACAGCAGTTTTAACCATGTTAGAGCATAATATTTTGATTTTTTTTCTGGTTGGTTTCGGATAGAACAGACTCAGACTTGGACTTGGTTACTCCAGAGCCAGGGATGGAATAATCGCAAAAAAAATCAATTTCGCTAGCGAGCTTTCTTCACCCGCGAAAGAGAGAAGAGGCAAATCAAGCAAAAGAAAATCGCTCCCGAATTTCGCTAAGAAAATCATTCTGTTGATGATTTTTTGTGAATTTCCTTGTCAGCACCACTTAAAACTACATATTTCAATTTGTTTACACACATTGTCCATCTACAAATAGTGACAGGTCATTTTTCGACGTGTGACGTTACACTTGCAAGTGTAGCAGTGAAAGATGTTCCGCCGAATAATCAAGATGATGATTTTTTTTAGATTCTTTTTACCGATTATTCGTGCGCGAGAGAGGAGAGCCATGTTCGGATTTTTTCTCTTGATGAACGTTCAAAGATTTTCTTTTGATGATGATTCTTCCATCGCTGTCCAGAGCACTCATTTTTTTTTAATGGTGCCTTTAGTTGCAGGTGCTCAATGCTCATGTACATTACCAGTTCTCCAAATTTCATCAAATTTGTTTAAAAAATGTCAAATTTTTGGGAATTAATTGAGACCTTTTTTCGTTCTTGAAAAAAATAACACATTTTTTTCAACAAAATATCATTTCAACTTTTAACAAAAACATCTGCAAATAGAATTGTGAGTTGGTTCTGTTTTTAACAGTTTTTTTCTGATTCCTCGGAAAATTTTACATAATATAGCAAAAAATGGTGCAGTTATGGTTTCAATATTCAGAGATACGATTTTTCAAAAATAAAAACCATTTCCGGTCTCTTTTCGCTCAATTCTCTCCCGTTAGCGTCGAATTCCTTCATTTTCTTGACATTCGCGTCCTACTTCCTATTCCATTATTCCTGTTTGTGACTTTTTACATGCATTCGAGTTTATCGCTCATCAATTTGAGTCCATTGGAAGTGCTCGTTTGAAATCCTACCAATGAAATCGAGAATATTCAGTAGCGATTGGTGTGCAAGTGACAAAGGGTAGTAGTCTTGTCGCAATGGAGCACTTCCATTCGAGCAGTTTTTGCTTTTTTCTACAATGTATTCCTTATGGGAGAACTGTCATTTCTACCACTCGAATCCGGTGCTCCATTGCAGGATGGGACAAGATAGACTAGATAGAAGAATGTCAACATTTTTTCTGTATTTCAGGATTGAAATCGAATTTTGAAAATGGTTCAATTGAATTAGAATTGGAGCAATTCATTTGTTTGAAAATCATTCAAAAAATGCCTCAATTTATTCGAATTCATCACATGAATTCTACAGATCTTTTTTTCCAATTTAGCATTTGAACCCTAATTCCATGCATTAATTATGACACCTCTCTTCCAGACGACCCAAGACGTCATCCCAGCCGCGACGTGACACCATCGCCACCACCACCACCACGGGCAAGAACCCCACCCGCCGCAAGGCCATCAAGGTGGTCATGCTGACCACGGGCTGCTTCGTCGTGACGTGGCTGCCATATTTCATCGCCAGCACCATGTTCGTCCTGTGCGACCCCGCCACCAGCGAGGACCTCTGCCGGGGGCTGCAGTTTGCCATCGCGAGCCCGCTGGCCATCCTCGGGTTCACCAACAGTCTGCTGAATCCCGTTATCTACGCCTGGTGGCACCAAGGCTTCCGGAACGCGGCCAAGCGGCTGTGGGCCCGGGCCTGTCCGTGCTGCCAACGGTGGCGGCGGTCAAGCTATAAATCATCGTCGCAGGATTCGCAGGGCGGTCCGGTGCCGGCTCCCAGAATGACTACCACCACGACTTCGTCGTCGTCCGGTGAAACTAGCGTTGGTGACCTGCCCCGCGGCTCAACCGTCACGACCTCGACCGGAGTCGTGTCTTTGCACCACGTGGAAGAACCAACGGCCACCACGTCTTTTCGAAGAAACAACTCCAGCAACAGCACCTTCAAGCCTGTCCCCCACCATCGATCGGCGGCCAGCAGTGACCTGGAAAATCGAATAACCACCGGAGCTTCTCCACCGCCGCCGCCGGTGCCCAGCATCCGGCAGATGTCGTCCTCGACAACGACCAGACTGTGAGAGTCCGGAAGCGGAAGCGACCTGGGCCCACGTGGCAATATTACGTCAAAGCCAACGCGGGGATATAAATTGTGTGGAAAGCTCCTTCGAGCGCGAGGACCTCGTTCTGTGTGTTGTGTTGTTGTAACCAATCCCTGGAATAATAAATTACTTGGGTACAGAATGTTGCTGCCGGGTCGGTTTATACCGGGAATGCCCCCTTGTGTGTTGCCATTTGCGATGAACTATGGATGTCATGGTGGACTTCTGTCCCATGGGTTGGAAAAGGGCAGCGAAGTCAACAATATTTCTATGAACAATGTAATTAGGATTACGATGATACTTCAATTCCAAAGAAAACAGAACATTTTAATAATTAAACCGCTTATTTACACCACAAATTGTAGAATTCAGTCCTAAATCCGAAAGTCACATCATTGTCTTATGAATTTGCGAAGAAGAGTCAAAAAAGAATTTTGAGAAATATAAATTGAATATTGTAATCCATGAAAAACAATAACAATAACAATATTCAGGTAAAGCAACCGTGCACAAGATGAGCCAAGAGATAGCAATGTTCGAAGCATTCTGAAAGGAAATGTAATATTGTTTCACTGTGTGGCTGAATGAACAGAGTCCGCTCAACAATTGTACCAACCCGAGTTGCTGCTGGCAACGCAGATTATAAAGAAAACACAGTCTCCGAGCAGGTATTTTTCTATTTCAATGCACTGGGCATTTACAATTTGCAATTTGTAGTTGGTTCGTAGAACACCTTATTATGACAAGTCTAGAGTCTAGATGACAATCGTGATGCCGTTTCTTGGGCAGTTATTGAATCATGAGATTTTCAATTCAAATGTCTTTAGAATTGGAGTTCTTTAATTATTAACGTTTGAGCAGATAAAATCTCAAAACAAACCAATGCAATTACTCATTTTTTTTCCTTAAACTTTTCTGTTCCTCGCAGCAACTCCTTCTCGTTAGTAAATTTTATTTATTGCTCCCGGTTTTTTTTTTTTTTTTGCTTGCACCAGATCCAAAATGCAGCAGCTAGAACTGGGAGATGATGGGTGCATATTGCATGAGCTGCACCAGAGACCGGACCAGACCAGACTAGAAGAGTCAGAGTGCACTTTCGAACCAGACTACAAAACTGCACTGCAGCTGGCACACGTGCTCACCAACACCCGTACTCCGAGGTGCCACTTCCGACCGGGCAGCAATGGCGGAAGGATTTTTTGGGATGGTGAAACAGTACAAATGTATTAAATAAACTGAAAACAAAAAGACTTGAACAACTAACAAAACGAGAGCGAATATAAAAATGCGACTTTAATCCAATCTAATATAATCTAATCTAACACAAACGCAGCCAGCCCAATAAAAGCATGCTGGAAAGTCTTGGGATTAGATTACGCCTCAAGCACTTTTCTTGTCATTATTAATAATTGCAGTACATCCGAGAACACCCGAAAATGTGTTACAAAAATTAAAGCGGCCAGCCCTACTGCGTTGTGTTTACCACAGAGATGATTCTGAGAACGGATCACATTTCACAGAATCTACAGGGAAGGAAGGATGCGTAGACCTACCGTACCAAACGCTCCGGTTAATTATTGCCTTGGTGTTGTGTAGAGTGTATTGAGTGCAGTAATAGTTATTTTATAACATTTCAATATATAATATGTTCCACAATTAATACAAATTACGGATAATGTGAAATGTGACATTTACGCAGATTTTAATTCCTGCATCTGAATATTAGTCGAATTCAACTTCACTAAGTTTGATTGAAACATTGGAACATATGTCTCAGAAATATTAGGAAATTTTAAGGAAAATATCTTAGCTCTTTAAAAAGAGATATAACAGTACTGTCAAATTCTGCACATTATGTTTAAGTATAAAAAAAGACTTATTTTTATTGCATCACTTCGAAACTTTGCTTTTATCAATGATTTCAATTTTAAACATTTGATCCACCTAAACTTCAAAAAATTTTGACTGCCTATTATAAGGAAAAGCATCAAAAAAGAATCAATTCTAGTGTAATTCTTGCTATTTTTTTCAAATCTTTTCAATTATTTATTAAATTCATTTTGATTCACAAAACATTTTTCACTGGGTATTGTATCATGGCGTTGCCTTTTGTTGTTAATCAGCTTCGCTAAAAAACATTACAAAAATAAATTCAATGTTTGAATGATTTGATATGAGTTTGTTGTGTTTATATGAAGTACGAATAAATTTTCATAATAACACCGTGTAACACAAATTTGCGCTTCAAGACGTGTGAGGTGAAAGCATGAGGTTTAGAGTTACAAAAATCAACTTCTCTTGGAATAAAAAATTGGACTGCATTGTACAAAAGTTTTACTTGAGAACTTTGGTAAATAAGACCCTCTACATACAGAGCCAGTCTTTTATTAATCTTTGTGAGACCGCAGTGAGTGAGATTTGAAATTAAAAAAATAACTGCTATGATAACAAATTCAAAGTTTCGTTGATCAAGTTAAATTTTTGAAATATTAAATTACTTTAAGGCCGTTGCAAATATTTTTTGAAGTTTATGTCCTTCGCCTCTGACCAAAGTCGAGGGGAAGGGGGGCAAAAAAATAAAAAAGTTTAAAAATCAAATTTACGAGCCATGGTTTCAACATTTGAATTGAAAAAGTGTTTTAAAATGCATTATACACCTGTCCAGTTGTTTTGTAATCATTAGTTTCCAAAATATCTAAGTATTGACGAAAATTTTATTTTTCGCGAAAAAAAAAAGTTGTTGCGGTTCTGTGCATTGGAACTCCATAAAAATTCAAAATATTTTTGATCCAGCCCAAACATGCTAAATATGATTATCAATGCAGAAAAATGCATTTTAGATTGTTTTCAGTTGATTTAACTTCTGTTTTTATTGGAATTTTGAAGTTTTTTGAAAAAATATTTTTTTTGCCCCCAGATTTTTCGGACAAATTTTGAAGGGGGGGGCGACATAAACTTTGAAAAATATTTGCAACGGCTTAAGTACTAAAAAATTACTATAATTAAGAATTAAATACTTTAAATAACTCTAATAACCAATAATTATTAAGTAATTAATGAATCGCCGAATTACCAGCTTGAAATCAAAATAATTCTTAATAACTTGCCAGTCTAAGGCCTTGCTGGAAACCCTTGTTCAACACCAACGATTAAAAGTTAAATTTTCGACATTATTTGGAATGTTAGAAAATGTTCAAAAATGAAATGTTAAAAAAAACTTGAAATTTTCAAACAATAATTGTAATAAATGCTTGTTTAAAAATTATTGAAACTATCGAAACTGTTAAAAATTGTTTGTTAATATTTGACATATTTGTAATTCATTGAAAAAAATCAAAAATGTTTGAATTTTTCCGTTTTTTTTTTCTTTTTGAACATGTTATAAATTATAGAAAATGTTCGAAAACATTTCACAATGTTTGAACAAGATTGAAAAAACATAAAAAAATATGTTTTTAAGTCATTGAAAAAACCATACAAATCATTGAAAACCTTCAAAACATTTGAAGAATGTTGAACATATTTTTTTTCATAATTCGAAAATATTTGAAAATATTTGAAAATATTTTCAAATATTAGAAAAAACGTCAAGGCTCGATTATCGCAGGCCTTGTTAAAATTTCACTTCGGGTAATCAAATCTTCAGATAATCGAATCAAGATAAAAAAAATTGTTTCGTTGTCTTGTTTTCTATTGTCGAGCAAAGGTATGACTCCTAAACTACTCTAAAGTTATTTATATTTTTCAAATCCAAGATGGCAGCTAAAATGGTGGTGATGAAATAGGGACCATCCATAAACCACGTGGACACTATTGTGGAAATCTCCTTTTTTGGAACCCCCCCCCCCCCTTGAAAAATTTCCATTCAAAAGAAATATTTTTCGCATGAATCGTGGACAACAGCCAAACCGGGTCTGGACTGTTTTTGAAATTTTTAAAAAAAAATCTATATATGTTTTAATTTTTTTCAAAATACATACATTAAAATATAAGATTTTTTTTAGAAAATTCCTTGAACATGTTAGAAAATGTTTGACATTTTTTTATTTATTTAAATTTTTTGAAATATTGTTTTTTATGCTTGAAATATATTGATAAATTTTGAAATGGTAAAGCATGTTTGAAAATGTTTAAAAATGATTGAAAATATTAAAAAATGTTTGAAAATGTTTACGAATGTTGGAAAACGTTTAATAATGTTTGAAAAGGTATGAAAATGGTTGAAAATGTTTGAAAATGTCTAAAATGTTTAAAAATGTTTGAAAGAGTTTGAAAATGGTTTTAAATGTTGGATTTTTTTTTGAAAATGTTTGAAAATGTTTTGAAATTTTTTTAAAATCTTTGAAAATGTTTAAAAATGTTTAAAAATGTTTGAAAATGTTTGAAAATGTTTGAAAATGTTTGAAAATGTTTGAAAATGTTTGAAAATGTTTGAAAATGTTTGAAAATGTTTAAAAATGTTTGAAATGCTTGAAAATGTTTAAATTTTCTGAAAATGTTTAAAAATTTTTGAAAATGTTTTGCAAGAATTATTTCAAAAAATGATTTTTAAGCATGCTGCTAAAAATCCTGAAATTTTAGGATAATTTTGTGATGGACAACAATGTTTGAAATTGCCTGAATTTTTGAAAATGTTTTGTTTCTGTTTTATTTTTTTATATTTGAAGATTAAACCTAAGTATATTTGAAGATGTTTGAAAAAGTTTGCAAATATTTGCAAATACTGAAAATATAAAAAAAATATTTGGAAGTGTTTTAAAAATGTTTAAAAGTAATTAAAATGTTTGAAATGGCTAGATTTTTCAAAAATGTTTACTTCAATTTAAAAAAAATGTTTAAAAAGGGTTGAAAAAAATTCAAATGTTTACAAATATTTGAGAATATTTAAAAACAATTGAAAGTGTTGGAAATTATTGCAAAGTATTTGCAACTGATTGAAAACATTTGAAAACGTTTGAAAATACCTAAAACTGCATAGTTTTTTTTTGAAAAAAAAAACATTTTTAAAAATGGTTTGATTTGTTTTGAAAATATGTTTTTTTACAGTGTTTGAAGAGCTCATACCGCCACCTAACCCACGCGTTTGAAGTACGATTTTTGGCGGTGTACTTTTGTTTGTGTTTGGCAGTGAGTGCGACTCGTTTATTAATGGGTTTGTGTTCTTGGTTTTTATGATGTTTCGGTTTCCTCCTGCCTCTCCCCCTTCCCACTGCATTGTACGTTGAATTTACGGGGGGGGATTTGTGTGTGTATTTGTGTTATGTATGTGTGTGTGTCCATTTGCTCTAATGAAACTTTTATCAGCCAAGTTATGCACCACCACCACCACCGACAAGATCATAAAACATGAACAGGTTTGTTTGTTGTTTACAAAGTGTAAAGAGCAAAAGTGGGTGTTATGATACATGTGTGTATGTGTGGGTGGTTATAAGCGTACTTGATGGTCATATTGGTGCACATAAAAATGCACCAACATGTCGTTTTTAGCATCAAGTACAAACTACATGCCCTGATTTTTCAAACTACAAGAAAGGTGGTGCAACATAAAAAAAATTGTGATAATTGTTTTATAATTAAACAAAATATTCCCTAAAACAGTTTTAAATTTACCACACAGCTTATCATAAATTTTTATTCAAACACCCACACTCACTCACATTTGCTGAAATTTTCTACGCCAGTGCGAAACCGCGACGTCATCCGTTCAAGGTGAGACATATTCCAAGTCACGTACCGGTGATTTCCAACTCCGTTATATTGAATCCATTTCCCTCATCTCCAGGTTTGTCATACAACTACCCACCCCCACCCGGCGATGCCTGCGAGAAGGAAAAGGGGGACACAACAAGTGTAAAGAGGAAGGCCACCCCGCAACCGGAAACGAGGTTCCATCCAGAGACCGATACTCTGAGTGTTTTCTGTGCACTGTTAAAAATCTTGAAATTTTAGCTTCAAAAATGCTGTTATTTTTTTTCAATCATCAAAAAAAAGTTCATTATTCAACTATTCAAAATTTGGATTTAAATATTTTTCAGTGTAACTGTAAACTTTTTTCAGTGCGTGTTCGAACACCCACTTTTGAGTGGTTCTCCGGTTGGTGGTCCAGAGTCACCTGCTGAGGACACTTGTGAATGTACTCACGGCCCACTCTTGAAAGGTGCATCAGAGTATCACACATCGCAAATGCATTCATGCGAAATGTTGTCGAAATGTTGGCACGATAGTAGCTACCGATGAGCGGGTCCTTAAAAATGCATTTCGACCCGTTTATGCCACTTTGGCTTGATCTGGGTCGAAAAAAAACGGTTGAATTGGGGAGGGTAAAAAATTCATTGGGATAAGTAATGTCAAGAGAAAATTCACACGATCCTTCATCATGTTTCTAGTATAAAGTTTTTACGTTTTTAACAACCGGAGTTTGATGTCTGTTGAATTTGCAAATATCATCAAAAAGAAACAAAAAGTTTAATTTTTCAAACACTAAATGTGAAAGGCGAAGGTTTATCCAAGAAAACAAATGTGAAAAAAGGCTCACATTAATTGATACTTATAACTCTCGATTGTTCAAGGATTGATTAAAAAGGTAATCGTAAACAAATTATGAAAACATATTATTGATTAACATATTTTCAAAAATTGTTTGAAAATCCCGTTCCTTTAACACATTTAATATTTTTCGCCACGCAGTCACAGTACACTGTTTAGTTTTAACAGAACGTGAGTATTAAAAATCATTACAAAAATATGTTTCAAACCAAAACAAAAATATAATTCGCTTCCTAACCTACTGTAATAGTAATTTTAACATAAATCAGTCAAAGTTAAAAAAAAGCATCTTCTCGAATCATCAAAATATCACAAGGATGATTCTCACACCAAAAAGTTTTAATTTTTACAAATTTTGGCTTTTTCAAAAAAAAAACACTTGTTAAAATTAACTCAACAAATCAGTATGTTGTGATAAGTTTTTGAAAGATTGCACAGATTTGTTTTGATTGAATTGATTTATCGTTCAAAAATCAATTAAAAGCAAGCATTCACGTGAAAGTGACATTAAGTAGAAATAGTCGTCTCAATACATCATTAGCCCGAGTAGCAAGCAATTAGAATATAGGATGAAAAATTGAATTCCATTTGAGTAGAACAAAAATATTTGAAGAAAAGATTACTATTTAAAGTATCATAGTTTATCAGTTTTTTTATAGGAAACTAACTAAATTTAGTAATATTTTCATTCGTTGTAATAACAATTTCACGATTTTCTATTTTTTTAAGGTATAATTTAATAAGGAATTAGAAGATTAAAGATTGGTTTATTAAAGATTAATTAATCTTTAAATTGTGTGTGTGTGTGAGTGTGTGGTCCAATCCAATACCCGCTAACCGGTAGCGAAATTATGGGAAATTATAATTTGTATCAGACTTTGTATATGCCGAATGCTGATACAGCTTATCTCAGTCCCGGGTATTAGGTGGTGATAGCCCACGCGCTGCTTCCAACGACCCATTTCAGAATGACAGAGCTCCTTGCGGTCCAATTCCGAGGTCGCTGGGCATTGTTCGGCCCCGCCTAAACATAGAAGCAAGCATCTGAAGGAAACTCGATCTATATCCTCGATCCTGATTCCAAATTTCAAAGGTATCGACCGGGATTTGATCCCTGAACCTTCTGCTTGTGTGACAGAAGCCGTAACCATTAAGCCACGGAGCCGGTAAGATTAATTAATCTTTAAATTCACCTTTTATGAGTTCACGTGAAATTTCCAAGTTTTCAGCGTGAATTTATTTGCACTCAAAGATAAAAAAAACAAAAAGAAGGTTAAGATTTGTATTTTCCATTTGCTAATCTCTTAATCGGCTAGTTGGTTCGAAATATATGCATGCCGGATCCATATTTACTAGTCTAATACAAAGTTATTTTTAAAATATTTCGTTGTCAAAAGTTATTATTTATTCAAATATTAAGTTTTTTTTATTCAAAAGTCATACAAAACAACTGTAACTTGAAGAAGGATTTTCTGATCGTCTTGGTATCTGCTACAAACTTGTTGGTTGTGATCAGGACTGTTCAGAACAAATTCAACAAATGAACGAAAAATGCCACTTTTCAGCTAAAGCTGTTTTCGCATAGAATTGTGTTTCATTTTCATTATATGGGTCATTCCACCTGAAGCGGAACACCATTTGAAAATTACCATCTCCGATTCTGCTCAAATTTGGCAGAGCTGTTGAGGCTATCAAAACATGCAAAAATCACGAATTTCATCCAAATCGGACCACCCCCTCAATTTTTGTACCCTCCCAAAAAATCGACTTTTTGGCGATTTTTGAGCGAAACCCCTATCTTCAAACGACGATAACTCAGGAACCACAAGTCTTAGAGGGTCGGTCTTAGACTCAATTTTGAAGGAAATTGGACGTAGAATCCATTTCCGCGATCAAACATTAAATTAAAATATGTTTTCTACCTGTATTGCGCAATTGAAAACTTTAAATGGCCGTATCTCAAAACAGCCCTATTTATTTTTTAAATTTGACCTCACCATCGTATTCCCCGTCCGATTTTACATAAGAATCACTTATCGACAGAAAGGAATATTTTTCGTTCCAGAGATATCGAATTTTAAAGTTTTAAGTATTTGAGATTACCTACATTAGCTACACTCGCCGCATATGCTAGAAGCACTCAGTCGTGCTGATCAATAATAACTACCTGGTGTTCTGTAAGATGAATTATTTTTTCAATTTTATACGATTTTGAGATAATCAATGCCTTGAACAATCTATTTTTTGTTTAAGGAATATTTATTGGGTATTTTTAATGCACTATTTTTCCTGATCTCAGTGTCATTGAACCATATTAAGTAAAATTTGAACTTTTAATATTTATTTGCAAATGCTACAGAGTTTTTACAATACAATTTTCGAAAATTTATCATTATTCTATTATTTTCATATTTTTCCTAATTCCTCAGTTCTTCCCACTTTCTCAAATTATTTCTTTTATTTCTTCTTTTATTTGAAACGAGAACAAATGTAGAGCTTGCTGTAGTAGATGAAATAATTCTCATGGGTTCTAGAGCTTTTGCGATGTGCGGTAACAAAATAGTGCCATTCAGCAAAAACCCCAAATTCTGCCTTAGGGTTTGAAAGATTGATCATATTAAACCGATTTTTATAATGTGTTTCATCAGAATAATTGATGATTTTTTTCAATTCTGGTACATTTAATTTCAAAAGCAATACCATATACTTCTGATACATCCCGAGCAGGGGTAAATAACACGGGAATACCAAATTTTGGTATTACTTGGGCAAATAACAGCGACCAAAATGTGCCCTTGGTTGCCCAGTAATGGATGGTATAATACCATGAAATCATACCAAAGTCTTTTATGTAGAAGGGCACAACAATACCAAACCATGTTATTCCAAGGGTAAAATAATATCTCAAAATGAAACCATTTCAATACCAAGTTGAGGTCTTCTGGATTTTTGAACATTGCTTGTATACCAAAACTTGGTATTGCCATGGTTTTAATTTTAGGTATTCCCGCGCCCTTGGAAAATCATTTTTTGGTAATCCTGTGGTCTTCTACATACATGATTTTGGTATGATTTCATGGTATTTTACCATCTATTACTGGGCAACCAAGAGCACATTTTGGTCGCTGGTATTTGCACAAGAAATACCAAAATTTGGTATTTTCATACCATTTTTAGTGCAACAGTTGCAGTTAGTGAAAAAACGGAAATGATCCATATGCAACAGCCAAATCTACTCACCTGATGATTCCATGTTGTTCTTAGTGATATTCTTCACCACATTGAATGCATTTGTCATTGATGAACGGCCTGTGCTTGAAGTTCTTGAAGATTCTAAAAAATAACAAGATTGAAAAATAAGTGTTATTAAAATGAAACTGGATTGAAATTCACCAAAATTCTATAATCTGTCGATTGACTCGTTTTTCAAAGTATTTGGTTATCCCAACTTAGAGAAATTTCAACGTTTAAAAAAAATCTTAGTGGGTATATAAAAAAAATGAAAATCTGCTTTAACATTTTTGGGATTCAAGTCATTTTTAATTATCTCATCAAAATTTATAAAAAAAATTCCCATAGTTTCAGAGGCATTTGATGAAACCTTTCAATACCAAAATAATACCAAAATGTGGCATTCTGACTTAGAAAATTTTCCACAATTTCAAGTCATTTCTTTAGGGGGTATATCAAAAATGTTTAAAATCAAGTTTGAAATTTCCGGTTTTCAATAAAAGCATTCGCTTTGAGACATCATTTTAGCGCAAAATTAATTATTTTGTCAAAATTGGTCAAAATTTTCCCATAGTTTCAGAGGAATTTGATAAAACACTTTAATACCAAAATAATACCAAAATGTGCCATCCTGACTTAGAAAATTTTCCACAATTTCAAGTCATTTCTTTAGGGGGTATATCAAAAATGTTTAAAATCAAGTTTGAAATTTCCGGTTTTCAATAAAAGCATTCGCTTTGAGACATCATTTTAGCGCAAAATTAATTATTTTGTCAAAATTGGTCAAAATTTTCCCATAGTTTCAGAGGAATTTGATAAAACACTTTAATACCAAAATAATACCAAAATGTGGCATTCTGACTTAGAAAATTTTCCACAATTTCAAGTCATTTCTTTAGGGGGTATATCAAAAATGTTTAAAATCAAGTTTGAAATTTCCGGTTTTCAATCAAAGCATTCGCTTTGAGACATCATTTTAGCGCAAAATTAATTATTTTGTCAAAATTGGTCAAAATTTTCCCATAGTTTCAGAGGAATTTGATAAAACACTTTAATACCAAAATAATACCAAAATGTGCCATCCTGACTTAGAAAATTTTCTACAATTTCAAGTCATTTCTTTAGGGGGTATATCAAAAATGTTTAAAATCAAGTTTGAAATTTCCGGTTTTCAATAAAAGCATTCGCTTTGAGACATCATTTTAGCGCAAAATTAATTATTTTGTCAAAATTTTCCCATAGTTTCAGAGGAATTTGATAAAACACTGTAATACCAAAAGAATAGCAATATGTGGTGTTCGACCATTGACAAATTCTGCAATTTTGCAATATCAAAACAATACCTTAAATTGATATGATACCACATTTTGCTCTTGCATAATCCTTAAGACAAATTTTAAAGGGTCCAGGAATACCAAAATTTGATATTGATACCAGAGAAAGGTATTATTACGCATTCGCTGTATCGTCTTCCAAGATTTCGAAATGATTGACAAACAAAAAAAATATTGTTCGGACGGTGTCGAAATGAACACAACTGAATAATAACACAACTAGATAATAAATCAGATTAATCGTTGTGATTTTCTTACCTTTTTCCAGTTTTATACTTTCCAGAAATCCTCCTCCTTAAACATGCTTCACGAGAGTTTTATTCATATTAATTCATAATTTTTAACACGATAATGTATCGTACACTTTTTCTTAATTTACAAGATCAATTACAATTTCCTGCTAGCTCTGCGGGAATTCCATTCTGCCCTGTATTGCTTGTCGTTCTTGCTTTGTACTGTGGGCTAGCACACAAATTCACCGTATACAGCAGTTTCCTACAGTGGTGTACATTACATTTTTGCCTAATTTGCTAATGATTATTTGGGATGAAATCTTAATTCAATAAATAACCAGGTAGCAGTTATTGAACAGCGCTTCTGAGTGCTTCTAGCATATGCGGCGAATGAAGCTAATGTAGGTAATCTCAAAAACTAAAAACTTTAAAATTCGATATCTCTGGAACGAAACATATTCCTTTCTGTCGATAAGTGATTCTTATGTAAAATCGGACGGGGAATACGATGGTGAGGTCAAATTTAAAAAATAAATAGGGCTGTTTTGAGATACGGCCATTTAAAGTTTTCAATTGCGCAATACAGGTAGAAAACATATTTTAATTTAATGTTTGATCGCGGAAATGGATTCTACGTCCAATTTCCTTCAAAATTGAGTCTAAGACCGACCCTCTAAGACTTGTGGTTCCTGAGTTATCGTCGTTTGAAGATAGGGGTCGATTTTTTGGGAGGGTACAAAAATTGAGGGGGTGGTCCGATTTGGATGAAATTCGGGATTTTTGCATGTTTTGATAGCCTCAACAGCTCTGCCAAATTTGAGCAGAATCGGAGATGGTAATTTTCAAATTTGCATGTTTTCTTGCACACTTCAGGTGGAATGACCCATATATAAAATTGCACCGTAATTTTTTTAACAAAAGCCTTTTTTTTAAATACACGTTTTTAATAGTTTGCAATATTGATATCAAACGACGTGAAATTTATAAAAACAAATCTCTAAAATTGAGTTTAAAATACTCCAATTTTGACGAAATTATGTCTCTTAAGTATATGGTTGTTTAACGACGAAAAATTTTCACTGCGTTAGAGTTTTTAGAGTAACGTCATAATTCGAATTCCCAGACGCTTCGAAACCCGGACACTTCATCTTGTTTTATCAATTATTTGAATATAAGTTCGCATTATGAATGTCAAAACTATGTTATTTGATGAATTCTACCATCAACTTTCATTTCAAGTTTGTTTGAACACTGCAGTTAATGCCAAAACAATAAAATAAAATTATAAGTTTACCAAAAATGTGAAACATTTCGCCGAAATATTTCATAGGCACTAGGAAGGCAGAACAGAAATTTATGGTTTTGATTTCCTTAAATTCTAGCAAATTTTCATATAAAATATCGATTGTTTTGATGTTAACACCTTATTTGAGACCTAAAGAAAAAACTAACATTTCAGTCCAAAATTGTGCGATTCATAAGCAAAATCGAGTGTCCAGATTTCAAATCAGCTTTTATCAGTGTCCGGGATTCGAAGCACAACAAGTCATTTAAATTTTAAAATTCTGATGAAAAATTGTTTGAAAAGCCTTATTTTGCATGCATTCTCTTAAAACTGACTGTTTATACTACATCCTGATGATATTTTTATATTTCCAACTTATTACATGATTTTTTGCCAGCTATAACAAAAATGATATGCTACTAAGTGTCCGGATTTCGAATCATGATGTTATAATACTCAAATATTCAAAAATCACGCTTTTAGTTTAACCACTGTAGATTTGAAATGCATGCATGAAACTTTAAGTATTTACAATAAAAAATGAAGTTTTCTGTATATAAAAATTTTCGTAGTTTGATATCGCATTGCAAGCCAAAAAACTTTGGTGTTGGTTGCAAACTATATATATTTTTAGTACTTTTTATTTGTTTAATGTTTTAGTCAAAGGTCTAAGAATTTTTTTGTTTTAATAAAAGAGTGGTTCAAATTTGACATTTCACTGTTCATTAGGGGAAATATACCCATTTTAAGCCTAATAAGCGGTCGTGTTTAAAAGATGCTGCCTAATCTGGAGTGTTCCTTGAAATTTACTGAAACCAAGTACACCAACCAGAAGAGCAACTTTTTGTGAACATTTCAGTTTAATTTGATCTTTATCAAAAGTTATTCTATTCCTTTTACAAGCATTTAAAAAATAATAATTCCCAGGGGTATTTTAATCACACGAGAATGCACTTGGCCACGCCCACCTTTCTAATATCGGCTTAGCTCTTTTTTCTTCCAGCACTTTTTTGTGTCTGCCTATTGTTGCCATTTGGGACGAAATTTTAAGCGAACGCTCACGAAAAGTGGCATTTATAGGGAAAGTTTCCTGGCATCGCTGGCTGCGCTGCTGGTGGTGTTGGTGGCTATCCTTTGTTCTTTATTTACCTTCGCTTCTCGCTCGGTTTTCTTCAGCCTTCGTTTAGAATAGGCTTTACGTCAAGTGACTCAGTGCGTTTGTTTTTATTTATGGCGCTTGCTAATTAATTACATGTTTCGGGACTACTTAACAAGTGAGTGACTAAAATATGGCCAAAAGAACATGTTCCCGGTAGTTGGAAGCAGTTTTATCCCGAAATAGCTGTGTAAACTTGAGCGATAGTGAAAAGATGATTTTTGCGATATTCATTAAGCGGTTGATAGCTGCTCGCGTGTGTGTCAGTGTGTGCACGCAACGTGATGAGAAATGGTTTTGCAAAATATAAATTTTGATCAAAAGTGCATTAAATAAGATATTTTTGGCCAGTAAATAACGTAAATTTGTGTGCTTACTCGAGGCGGTGCTGTTGCTGGTAAAGTTATGGCCAAAATAGTATTTTTGGAGCTTTAATCGAGCAACAAACTCTCCATATGACGAAGATAGGTGTTTGATTAAAATAGGCATAATTGCCCTACATGGCTGAACTGAATGGGTGTGAGCCATTTTAGATTCAAATTTTCGGATATGATATAGATTTTGAAATATCATCAAAGCACACTTTTGTGTGGACAACTTCAACATTGGATGAACTTTTATGGGCAAATCAAATGCTTTGAATTATATTCAGATTTTGTTGTAGTTTCGTTGCATAGTGGTTATTTATTATTTATGTATAATTGAATGCAATTGCATGTATTTTTAATGGATAGATTATAAACGTTTATTTTGTCAATTTTGTATTTGAAGAGCATTTTCAAAGTTGTAAAAACAAAACGGGGTAATTCTCGGCCAACTCACAACTTTTGTCCCTTGTCACGAATCCGAGGTCCATTTTTTGACATCTCGTGACGGAGTGACGGTACAACCCCCTTTTTTGTTTTTTGTTCTTTTTTTTCTTCCTTTCATTTTTAAACAAAACTTATAATCGTAAAATCGCGATAACTCGTGATGATTATTAGCAAACCCCTTATGTTGATTTATCATTTTTTTGTAATTGTCTGCTCTACAACTTTGTAGAACATTGTTACACTCTTAAAACTAACCCTGCAAAGTTACAAAAAACACGAAATTTTAAAATTTCTAGCTCATCACCGTTTCAAGCTGCAAATTATTGAAAAATACCTCTTTTTTCGCATGTTCAAAACTGGAACGGGTAGTACTGCCTTTACGTCACGAAATTTAAAAAAAAAAAAACAGACCTCGGATTTGTGATCAGAGACAAAAGTTACCCCTTAGGACAAAGCTTTACGCAAATCGAAGAAGGGTCGGGGCAACTTTTCCCGATTTCGTGTAAGTTGGTAGAGAATTACCCAATGAATAAAATAAAACGTGAAACGTAGGTTGAAAATGTATATGAATTCTCAAACATTTGGAAATTTCTGAAAACAAAATAAATGTCATCGACGTCGTCGTGCTATCTTGTCGCACCCGCCATTTCGACGTTTCGAGAAAAACGCGTTTTGATGTTTGACCTTGAATAAACAAAAATGAAAGCACGCAATGTAAACAATAACAAACACGTTTTGTTTGGCTGACCATTATGTGCATTGTCCCGAAGTTTGGTTGAAGTTGGTTGCTGGAGTCCCGAGTTATAATTACAAATGTTTACGGTAGTCTAATTTGTACGTGCGTCAAACGCGTTCTGACCTGATAGCACGACAAGATTGGAACTTCTTCCAGATGAAAAGTGACAAAAATGCACGGAACTTTTTTGATTTTTATTGAATATCTCAGGATTCAAATCAAATTTTGGAGATCTGTGAAGGTCAAAAGATGAGACATTGTGAGCTGCATAAAATGGTCGATTTGTTGGATAAACTCGTGCTGAGAATAAAACTTCTTAGCAAGAAACATTTTTTTGTTGACTTAAAAGTTGTTTTAACAGTTAAAAACTGCATAAGAGTTTCAATAAGTCGCTCAGCTTAGAATCCTCAATCAATTTTCAAAGTTCATTTTGCAAAACCAAAACAGCTTCCCAACACAATTTGTTCGCCAAAACTGTCCCGACTAGCTCACAGTAGAGCACTTTTTCATCCCAGAATTCTCTCTCTCCCCCTCCGCCCACAGGATGATTCAGCTGTCAACCTCGGTTTGCGTCGTTGTTGTTGTTGTCACTTAGGAGAGCAGGAAAAGCTCTGAAACTTTTCACAACCGACGCGGGATGACGGGGGCGTCCACGTGGCAGCACACAGGAAATTAAAAAGGATCGCTCCAAATCGAGTTTTCATCATCATCCGCGTTTTTTTTTGTCTTCTCCCCACGTGGAACAAAAGCAGCACCACTGACAGTTGGGTGGTTGGCGTTAGTTGATGGGATTTTTGTCACTTGGGTGAACCCTGCCAGCAGCCGCGTGCGCGGGTAACGTTTGAAAAGGGCGCATTGCAGCTGGCTAAACACATGAGCTCATTTGACGATGTGAGACATTTTGAAATATAAATCATTATTTTTTCAGGACAAGTGAAGAGTGTGAAACGGTAACCAGGGAACGTTTTATTTTAGAAAAAAAAAAGAATAGTTCATTGAGTTTCACACTGATTGCCGAAACAAGCGTGAGCAGTGATAAACTGATGAATAATAAATTTATGGAGCGGAAGAACATCGCGCTAAACGAACGCAAGATTGAAGTGGTTGCAGCAGTGGAGCAGTCGTGTTTGCATAGTTTTACGATTTAAAAATATTAAAAGTCTCAATTTTTATTCTTATTGTTTAGCTTTGTTCAAATTTTTTTCAGAAAATACTAATTGAGTTAATTTGGACACATATTTAAAGAAAAATTCAACATGCGATTTTGTTAGCTAATTTATTTAATTTTTAATTTATCCCACAAGATTTCAGTTATATTTTTTTATGGAATTTGTGGTATTATTTAATTGAAAAGACATTCCAATATCGATATCAAAATAAGATAAATTAATTGATTGCAATGATTTAAAGTATTTGTTTCTGGATTAAGCACATGATTTATTTAATATTGAGTTTCAAAAAAATCTCCATTAAAATGGAGCCAAGAGTTTATGTTATCAATAAATGTGCGCAATCAGATTTTTTTTTTTAATCAGATTTAGATCAGATTCATCCATTTGAAAAATAAAAAAGAGAAATTGCTCAATTATAGTAGGACTGGTTTCAACATTTTTTGGTTTTTTTCATACTCCAAGGCAAATTACTCCCACTGTTTATGTTTTCCTAAATTTCCATAAAAGGAGAGAGAGTCGGTGTGGATCGAATCGGTTTAATGTGCGCGTTTCGGTAGTTATGGAGTGACGCGGAAAAATATGCTTAGTGTTGATTTTTGGGATAAAATTGACCAAAATTGTTCCCCCAAGGCGAAGTCGACGAAAGAGGCGATGGAATAGTCGCGACTCGCGAGTGTTTGTATTGGTATGGTTGCTGCTTAAGACTGAGGAGCCGGGATGGGCGATCAAGGAATGAGAGGACGATTCCGACGTTGAGTGGCACATACACTCTGGCTCGAGCCGGCTCATCCGAATTGGTTGACCGGCTCGCTTGGCAGCGGAGTTGAGGGCGATGCGGCTTAATTCTTTCCTGACGAGGAAGCGGGTGAGAGCGTTCTTTTTGCACCTTTTATTTTGGGTTGTGGGCTGTTATGTGTGGGTATGAGGGTGCATGCTAGTGTTGGTGGATAGTGCGGGTTTGCGTCAGGGGGGAAAAGGAGAGAGAGAGTAAACAACATTGCGCGCTCTTTCAAAATAAAAGTCGATGAATGTGTTTGTCGACAGAAGAACTATAGTTTTTTGTTGCCAATGCCGGGTAGACCTAATTAAACAAACTTGCATGCAATATTGTATAGACATAAACCAGAAGGCAACTGATGAAAATATTCACTTCAAATTAAATTCCAATTGTAATTGTTTTGCCCGTAGTTCGTTTGATACTATTAGACAGCTCAAGCCAGATTTCCACTACCATATTTGCCGTTTATCTTCCCCACTTTGTGTGTGTGTGTGTGTGTGTGTGTGTTTTTCTTTTTTTTTCTTCAGCTTATTATTCAGTTAGGAAGGATTAGGAATAAAAATAAGTGACAATATTTTGACCTACGATTCGGTCTTTCCACAGTCGGCTGTTTAAGAATGAATCGATTCTTATTAAACAAAATGTAATATGCGCTTATATTCTTTTTAAACTTATAATTTTTGTTTTATAGTAATTTGTAATTTTGTTATTTGTGCGCTTATTTATAACGATAACCAGTTAGTTTAAAACTTTTTATTGTTCTTTGATGTTTAGCAGATGATTCGGATTTTGCTGTGTTATTTTCAGTCGCTTTCATGTGTGTGAATTGGAATATCTCTTTGAAATCGTGATTTTTGTGTTTGTGTATTATTTTTGATTCTTAGGTAAAGAGATTAGTGTAGTGCCTATGAGGACGCACAGTCCTGTTTTTTTTCGTGTTATTTTCGCCTCTTTTGTGTCGTTGTTTGTTTGCATGGGGTGATTGGTCTTCTTTTTTTTTTTAAGTTTTTTTTTTTAGTTCGTGCGTTCGTTGGCCGATGAGTTTTTTTTTTGTTCTATTAATATAGTTTTCGATAGAAACGATCCGAATTTTTTTTAAGACGAGCAAGTCGTATTGCTGGATTAAGTCCTTTCTATATCATCGATGATTGGAAGGCACGCCGACGAATATATTTTAAGGCTTATGACATAAACTCATTTAATGAATGAAGCCCTTCCTACATCACCGTTGATCGGAAGGCACGACGACGAAGAATTTGTGGAGAATCGCGGTCGAATCGATACTATAAGGATTTGCAATTGTTTCACGGGAAGATTCGTTTTAAATTGCGTTAGCAAAATATAAATTATCATTCAATTCGACCATTCGTTTCCCGCGAATCACGGCGACAAATATTGTTTCAACGCGATTGTTCAAGTCCTTCAGATAACATCATAACTCATCAGTCATTAATTGGTCGCTCATCTTATAATAATTTAAAAGTATAAATAGTCTCAGGTCAACTCTACGTAAATATGTTACGCTGAGTTTAATATTTCACCTTTTAATCACACATAATTTTGATTCTATCTTTCCACAGCCGGCTGTCTAAGATTGAATCATTTATGCTAAACTCAACACCAAATAACCGGGAACAGTCTCATCCGCATCATCCGATTGTTTGCCTTGAGAATACATAATACATCACCCTATTCAACGAAATTCATTGATTATTGGGCCACATCATCATCCTCTATGATGAATCCTGGCCATTACCCTTTCCCACTAACAAAATCCCAAGTAGAAGTAGTTTTCCAGCACACGCGGGGGTGTGGATATCGTATAGAACCCACCCTTGGTAGCAGCCTGTGCTAACTAACATTCCCGTCCCATCCCCTCGAGATCTACAAACTGACATGGCGGGCGCCGTTGGTGGCCAACGACTGTTTCCTATTGCACCGGCTCTAGTTTTGATGATCGTGATGTTTTATCTTGTCAGCGCATTCATGCATGCTGTTGATAAGAGAAACATCATTTGATCGTTAAAGCGTGTGACCGGTTGTGCTGATGGGATATTACGGTCCTGTTCAGCAACGGAGAAGGACAACCATGGGTGGTCTCTCATGCTCATGCTCATGCTCCTAAATTTCCATAAAAGGAGAAAAACTCCCATTTTTAATTTTAACTTTTCTTAACAAAACATTACCAAAACACATTTTGTAAGGTCTGTGATTTAGCATCTCAATAAATTATTATTCAGGGACCATCCATAAACCACGTGGACACATTGTTGAAATCTCAGACCCCCCCCCCCCCCCCCCATCCAACTCAATTCTCTACGAAATCGACCTATTTTTATTTTTATTTTATTTTGCTCAAACTTTGTGGGGGCCTTCCCTATGGCTAAAGAAGCCATTTTGAGTTATTGGTTCACCCATACAAATCTCCATACAATCTTGGCAGCTATTCATACAAAAATGGTACGTAAAAATGTGTAACTTTTCAATGAATTGTTTGATTGGTTTGGTGTCTTGGGCAAAGTTGTAGGCAGTGTTGCAAATGAGTGACAGAAAAGCTATTAATTGAATATCTTTGCACCAAAAACATCCAAGAGTATAGCGGCCGTCACAATAGCTTGTGAGATCTCTTCTTGTGTCTCGTGATTCCCAGCGATGTCATTCTCTCTCTATCACTCCTTCCCTTTTCCTCGACTATGCGCTTTCACCGCTGAGTCTCTCAATCTCTCCGAAAACTGCATATAAAGAACGCGAGATGGCGATTAGGAGCCGACCACGCATGACGTCCCGTTAAACTGCGTTTGCGAAATCGGTTTTGTGACGGCTTTTGTGGTTAAACGCTGTTGCGGTAGCATGATCGTGGAAGCGGGAATGAGAGAGAAAAAGAAAATGTCAATCGCGAGTGTGTAAACACGAAAACGTGTTCGGCAATGTTCGGCGCTGAGAGTTTCAATAAGGAGAGAAGAGCAGTTGTATTTGAGCCATGAATATTCAGGCGGGATAATTGTAGTTGCTGAGAGCTGATATTTTGATATTTTAACAACCCTGGTTGTGGGTATATGAGGACTATACAGAAAAAATAGGTACATGTACTGTTTAAAAATCAAAAATTATAAAATACAGATTTCGGGAAATAGATTTTTTAGTGAAAACAAATAATTAAAAATTATATTTTTAATAATTATTTTTCACAAAAAAAATCAATTTCCTTAAATTTGTATTTTATATTTTTTTATTTTTTTCTATATGCACCCAACCGGCGGTCGCATGATTGTGATACATGGCGGCATGAAAGTATATCAGAATCTGCTTGAAAACTGTCCTCATGCATTTTTTGCGATATAGGGGTATGACATTTTTGCCCGTTACCGACAATTATCGACATTACCGACGGCTTTTTGGTTGTATTTCACAAAAAAAAATTCAACAGAACGAGGATTGGAACCACCAACTTCTTGGTTATTGATCCGACACGCTACCACCGCGCCATGGACGCTTGATGAAATGTGAGTGAAAGAGCACCAACATATTCTTCTTTTTGGAGTGTTGCTCAGGGACGGGCCAGCTTTATATGTGTAAGTGAGAACTGCAGATCGCTGAAATGTTTACACGCGGGCAAAAATGATCTACGGGCTTGCTGCAAAAAAAAGTTATAAAATGTGACATTTTCTGCAGCAAATCCACTGTTGCAGATTTTGAGATATAATTTTCCTTTGGGTGTGTTTATGTATATGTTTATGGGGACAAAATCCCGCATCTTTTAAGGCATTCAAAAGTACGGACCAAAATTTTGCCGACGAGTTATGATTCTTTTTAAAATAGTGATTTTTTGTAAAAAAAAAAATAGATCCTGTACGAGCAATTCCAGCTCAAATCAGGTTTTTTTCTGGTACATTTGTACCCGACCCTCTCCGTTTTCAATGAAACTTTTTAGACATGTTATCCTAGGCCTATATAAGCCATTTTTGTGTATATGGAGCCAGTTGCACTCGATAATGGCATTTGAGAAGGGCATAAGGGATTTAAATAGTTTTGTATTTTGTAAATTAAATATTGCTGTATCGCTAAGCCGTTACATCTTATCAAAAAGTGGTCAAAGACAAACTTGTAGGAAATTAGACGAGCTTTTTGAAAAAAATACACTGAAAGAAAAGCACACGCCAATTCTATGAGATTTTTCAATTTTTAGTTTAAAATTAAAATTTTAAGGTGATTTTTTTCGTTTAAAATTTTTGTGAAAATAGCCTAAAATGTGACAAAAATACTCACGAAAAATGCAGGATGGTATGTCTCTCGTAAAAAAAATACAAAAATCATTTACTAAAACTGTATTTTTTGAAAAGTGGTCTAAACGTCAACATTTTCAAAAACCGATAGTGGGAATCAATTCTCCAGAAAATTTTACATAAAAGTCTCCATATTGACCATTGTCCTATGTCCAATCCTTGTAAAGATACAGCGGTTTTAAAAATAGAAATGTTGAAAAAATAGGTTTTTTAGTGGTTTTTTGCAATTTCTAAATGACAGACTTGATTTTTCAGTCTCGTAAAAAATTTAACCGAAAAGCTCGTCCAATTTCCCGTATCCGGATGGAAATGGAGGGTTGTTCGGGTGAAGCCTAAAAAACAACAATTTTCCTGTTTCTTTTTCTTTTATTAACTTTTCGAAAAAAAAATATTTTTAAGAATGTACACTCTTGAAAACTTTTTAAAAAAGTAAAAAACGGAATTAATCGGCCAAAATTTAACTTTGAATGGCTATATTTTGAAAAAGGTGCCCTTAATCAAAAAATTAGTAAAGTACACTTGAAAGTACCTTTCGATTGCAAATTCGATTTCACACACAAAAATGAGGCTAAAAAAATTCAAGTACGAGATATCAACTTTTTACAAAAATCACTATTCAAAAACAATCATAACTCGTCGGCAAAATTATGTCCATACTTCTGAATGGCTTAAAAACGGGGTTTTGTCCCCTAAAACATATAAAAAAATCATAATAAATAATACGGATTTTGGGAAATTGAATTTTTGTGAAAAAAAGTTAATTCAAAAATCACAATTTTTATCCGTGCATCTATTTTTGCCTTCCTCACTGAGGTAAGGCTATAATCCTGCTCTAAAAATGAACTTTGTATAAAAACGTCGTAGACCCACCTTCATGTATACATAATCGAAAACTGAACAAATGTCTGTGTGTATGTGTGTGTGTATGTATGTATGTGACCAACAAACTAGCTCATGTTTCTCGGCACTGGCTGAACCGATTTGACCCGAACTTGTTGCATTCGACTTGGTTTAGGGTCCCATAGATCGAGTTTTATACAGATTGAAGTTTCGATAAGTAGTTCAAAAGTTATGTATAAAAATGTGTTTTCACATATATCCGGATCTCACTTAAATGTATGTAAACTATGTCCGGATCCACCATCCGACCCATCGTTGGTTAGGTTATCAAAAGACCTTTTCATCGAGTCCAAAACATAGAAGATCTGGCAACCCTGTCTCGAGATATGGCCACTTAAGTGATATTTATGTACTTTTTGGAAGCCGGATCTCACTTAAATGTATGTAAACTATGTCCGGGTCCATCATCCGACCCATCGTTGGTTAGGTTATCAAAAGACCTTTCCAACGAGTCCAAAACATTGAAGATTTGGCAACCCTGTCACGAGATATCGCCACTTAAGTTATATTTATGTACTTTTTGGAAGCCGGATCTCACTTAAATGTATGTAAACTATGTCCGGATCCACTATCCGACCCATCGTTGATTAGGTTATCAAATGATCTTTCTATCGAGTCCAAAACATTGAAGATCTGGCAACCCTGTCTCGAGATATGGCCACTTAAGTTATATTTATGTACTTTTTGGAAGCCGGATCTCACTTAAATGTATGTAAACTATGTCCGGATCCACTATCCGACCCATCGTTGATTAGGTTATCAAATGATCTTTCTATCGAGTCCAAAACATTGAAGATCTGGCAACCCTGTCTCGAGATATGGCCACTTAAGTGATATTTATGTACTTTTTGGAAGCCGGATCTCACTTAAATGTATGTAAACTATGTCCGGGTCCATCATCCGACCCATCGTTGGTTAGGTTATCAAAAGACCTTTCCAACGAGTCCAAAACAATGAAGATCTGGCAACCTTGTCTCGAGATATGGCCACGTAAGTGATATTTATGCTCTTTTTTAATCCAGATCTAAAAAATAGATGAAATTTGTGTACAGCCATTGATGGTAATGAGTGAGGAAGGCTCCAACCACATAGGTGGATTAAGTTAGTTTTTTTTTCTAAACAGTCCTCATCAATACATACAACTTTGCCGAAGACACCAAATCAATCAAATTTTTTACGAATCTATACGTACCATTTTTGTATGGACAGCCAACATTGTATGGAGATTTGTATGGGTGAACCCCAATGACACCAAATAGCTTCTTTGGTGATAGGGAAGGCCCCCACATAGTTCGAGCCAAATCAACAAATTTAAGTAAAATCCATTTCCGGGTTTGCTAGAGAATTGCTAAATGAAATGTTTATTCTCAGTGATAAAAAAAATCCATAAAAAACCGGTGACTTTAGGAATACGGTGGCTTCGAGAACTGGTAAGAATTTGATAGTTATTGCACCTTCTACAGATAAAAAACTGAAAGTATTTTTCCCCTACTCATTTCAAGGACTTAGAAGGAGAGGTTCCTTGGTCAGAATGAGCTCAAATTTGGAATTTAACCTAATGATGGTTCCTAATGATCCTAGTTTAAAGTTGTTTTCAAAACTGCTGTTCCGACTCGCCCCAAATTGCGAAATTCTACAGAATAACTCTTTAATTTCAAATTTTACTGAAGGTTCCATATCGATCAAAAAATCCAAAATTGAAAATACCGATGTTCTAATCTCAAAATATGATAATGCTTGACTACCAGTATTCTTCCTGACAAGAAAACAATTGCAATGATTATCTCAAAATTGAATGAAGCATCACAATCATTGGAAATGTTAGGCCCAATTTTGTTTATTTTTTTGCGAAAAATGACCCAAGCACGATCAAATTTACAGAGCTCAGCCAAGTTCAAAACTTCAAAACACGTTGTTTTTTATTTGCTCGAACCCATAAAAGCTAATTTGGCTGCAGCAGTTAACGTTTAAATCTCAATTGCTTATTTACTTCTGCCAACTTTCTGGCTGGTAATTACGAAAACTTTGCGCCGATTTCCAGCCTCAGAAATCCTCTCAGCAATACCCATCATCCGACCCAGCATCGCACAACAACTTCCTGCATTGCACTTGGTGATATGGCATCACTTTCGACAACAACAACAACAACAACAACAACAACTGTTCAGCGGAATGCCCTGCTTGATTTGTTTCTAATGGTGTTTTTCCGTTCAGTTTTCCCGGGGTGTCGTTTTAAGCTGCCTGTCTGTCTGGCAGTGTTTGTGATGGCACTTTCATACACCCCACACACACACACACCCTCCCACGCAGCACCAAAGTGCTCGTAAAACGATTACAAACTTTGCCAATATGATGGGGCACACTTACACAACACACACACTACGATGACGAAGGGATACCCGAAAGCCATACCAATAATGTTAATTACATGAAATGGCACTTTGGTGATGGCTGGAAACTAGATTCCTGATATCGGGACGTGTTCCCTTAACAATACTTTCGCTCTCTCTCTCTCACACACACACACTATCTCTTTCCAACACTCACGTGTGACACGTGAGCCCCGAGAGTTTGCTTTGGTCCAGATTGGTCTCGGTGAGTTAAGGATTAGGGATTCTGAGTAGGGTCTTTGATAGCACCACCACCACCTTCACTATCACATCATCATCTTGCTGCTCATCCTTGGGACAACAATACGAGGCTTCGCAGCAAGGACGATTTATGTTGGTACGCACGCCGGCAGAACTGTGGCTTAGTCAAGTCACTAGCTGACAGGATAGAGTGGGCGCTGAACTCTAGGAAATAAGTAAGACCAAGCAAGTCTGCCACATTTGGGATTGGTGGGAAATTAATGAGGTTGGTTCGGGGCTTAGGCTTTGGCTAAGTTCGGTGAGGTTCTGTGCTTGAAGATAGATAAGATTTATTGGGCATGTTTAGAAAAATTTACCAAATGATGAAAGTCATTGTATCTTTGGTCTGAAATTAATTTGTTGAGTGCAATCACTTGCACTAAATATTTGCAAATTTTCAGATGATTTTCTAGGACCAAAAGCAACTCGTCAACATCGTGCGCCACCGTAACCAAAACAAGGTTGTCAGATATTTACGCTTTTTCCCGAAAACTTAAGGAGGTATTAGACTGCTTTGTTTGTTTGCCTGTATTTGTTTGCAGAAACGTCAGCCAAGTTTGTGAGTTTGGCAAACTGTCAAACACAAAAAAAGTGCGAGTTTGTTTGTCATACACTCAACCCCCGGTGGTTGGTCACTTTTTCGTTTGACACTTTTTTAGTTTGTACTCCGTTGGTTGGTCAAAGTCAAACTAAAAAGTGACGAACTGTCACTTTTAACACGGCGCTCACGCACACTATCAAAACAAACGTTTGGTAGTGTGTGTGAACTCCTCGTAAAAGGGGTGTCAAACTAAAAAGTGACCCCGTTTGTTTGACAACAGTTGGTGTCAAACCATCGGGGTTTGAGTGTAGTCTAATACCTCCTTTAACTTTTTGGGCACATTGGCCATTCATTTCAATATAAGAGCGTGTAGGCCAGTGATGCGTCATTCCACCCTCAAATATGGTAGAACTAGGGTATTTGTCCCTCTTTGGGCCTAGTACCTAATTTGGGTCTACCAAACTTAATTCAACGAAATTGTGCATTTCACCAAATCTGTCACTTAAGAATGATACGTGCTATCATTATCTGCATTTTGGTGGGCCTGAATAGTTTACTTTTTCCTCTTAAATAAGAAATAAAGCAATAAAGATATCACACTTCACTTTTTTTTTTTCTTGAAATTGCGAGTTGCCCATAAGGTCTAAAATTTTCACCACTTATGCTTGCCGCTTCTTGACACTCAGCTTCACGGCTTCAACCACCAGCAATGTTTTTTTGTTGGTGGGTTGCACAATCCCATTGCAAAAACAATCACTAAACTGCCACCAAATCAATAGAATAACTAATTAAAGTTACTCCGTCAATCTCCGAGAGTATGGCTAAGTCCATTTGACACATCTACAAACTGTGACAGTGTGTGTGCGCTTTTCACATGTTACAGTCATTCTTGCATATTACGGGCTTGTTGTTTGGCTACGCAACAAATGTTTGATTATGTTTAAAACTCAAAAATGAATGATATAAATGAGGTCCATGCTAATTATGCACGTAATGCAAGTGAAATCAATCATGCCAATGTTGATTTGTGGCCTAAAACATCAAAATTTGGTTTGACGATCAACATTTTTGGGCTTCACTGTACGAGCTGGGCTTAACCGTACGTCAAAAAAGTGCTTCGAGATTTCAACCCAGGGGGTAGCGAAGAAGACACCATCTTGGAAGTTCAGAAAACAAACACTGAGAATCAGTATTATACACATTACTATGGTTACACGAAGTGTGTTGTCCTGGTTGAACTCAAAAGTCCCATGCAAATATGTAAAAGCAAACTGGTTTTGTCGACCAAAATAAAAAAAAGCAAAAAAGGTAAACAGAAAAATCACTGTTTTCAATATGTTTTTTCAGCCAATATTGGGATGGAATCTACAAGAATATGATAGAATTTCCCATCAGCAACACAATTCACGTGTTTTATCAGGAATTTGTCGTTTAAATTGCGGAAAATTTTAAAATCAAAAACCCAAACAATGATTTGTTATGGGCTACCATTTGACAGCTAGTGCTTTTGTTGTGGGCTCTCTTTTGACAACCGTGCTAATGTCGACTGTTGTCAGTTTGCTTTGGTCGGAATAGGGTTGTCATCCCCTCGTTTCAACCAATTAGAATGTATGTCGCAAATGGGCAAACATTAGTTTTTTTTTTTAATTTAAAATCTGCGGATTCTAGCAAAAAACTTGCCTGAAAATGGCTATGATTTGTAAACGCTGCACACTATCAAAATTTCAATCCCGTACTTTTTGATTGCAAATATGGTTTTAAATAATAAAAATAAGTTAACAATTGTTTTGACCATTTTTCTAAATCACCAGTTTTTCTGAAACGATGACATTTCATGTACCCTAAAACATATACAAAAAGTGTTTTTTGGATACCATTTTTCAGTGACAAAAAGTGGCGAACAAGCAAAACTAATTCTGTGTGTAAATTTTTTTCGCTGTAGTCCTCATCCATACCAACAAGTTTGCCCAAGACACCAAATCGATCAAAAAATCCTATCCTAAAACTATTTAAACTTTGAAAATCGGACAAAAAGTGGCCGAGGTAAAGAATTGCAAAGAATAGAATACGAAAAATGTATTTTGCTTAGGTATTTTCTGATTAACTTTAGAAAATTGAATAACATTACAAAAGAGCTTGAAACATAAACTTTGGACCATTCGATATGTTATGCTTTTATCTACCTTTTCCCCCTTCAAAATGAGCGATCATTTTTTTTTTTTTTAAGTTGAGAATTTTTCAGTGAAATTAGATTTGATTTTGAACATGATTTTGAAGCTCATTTTTTTGTATTTTTCAAAAAATAATTTTTCTTTGCTTTATTTTTTTTTGTTCGTTCTTCTCTGTGGTTCGAATTGGCAATCATTATTGGTCCACTAAATCATATCAAGAAATACGATAAAAAAGAACTAAGTTTTGAATATTCCACTATTTGTGAAAAATTTTAATAAAAAAAATAGATTTTTTGAGTATAACTGAGCAATTCTCTACGAAATCGATCTTTTTTTAAGAATATTAATTTTTGTATTTTTTAATCCGACTGAAACTTTTTTGGTGCCTTCGGTATGCCCAAAGAAGCCATTTTGCATCATTAGTTTGTCCATATAATTTTCCATACAAATTTGGCAGCTTTCCATACAAAAACGATGCATGGAAATTAAAAAATCTGTATCTTTTGAAAATTTTTTTTGATCGATTTGGTGTCTTCGGCAAAGTTGTAGGTATGGATATGGACTACACTGAAAAAAAATGATACACGGTAAAAAAAAAATTTTATTTAACTTTTTGTCAATAAAAAATGATTTGCAAAAAAACACAATTTTTATTTTTTTATTTTTTGATATGTTGTAGAGGTAATAAAATGCCAACTTTTCTGAAATTTCCAGGTTGTGCAAAAAATCTTTGACCGAGTTATGATTTTTTTAATCAATACTGATTTTTTCAAAAAAATCGAAATATTGATCGCAAAACAATATTTTCAAAATTTTTAAATCAAGACTAACATTTTAAAAGGGCTAAATATTCAATATTACGCCCTTTTAAAATGTTAGTCTTGGTTTAAAAATTTTGAAAATATTTTTTTCGAAAAGATCGGAAAATTTCACGAATGTTTCATATTTTAACATTGTAAATCGGACCATTAGTTGCTGAGATATCGACATTAAAAAACGGTGGGTTGTTTGGGTGAGACTTAGAAAACATCAATTTTCCTGTTTATAAACACTTGCATGGCAATATCTCAGCAACTAAGGGTCGTATCAACAAAGTTCAAAAAATCAAAATATAGAAAATTTTCTCAGCTTTTCAAAAATATTTTTTTTAAAAGTGGGCAAACATGTGCACTAATTTAAAAAAAAAATGAATAACTGCGACTATTTTCAAAAAAGTTACCTGAAAATGGCTTTAACTTGAAAACGGTGCACTTTATCAAAATTTCACTAAAGTACTTTTTAATTGCAAATTTGATTTTACATCGAAAAATGAAGTTGAAAAATTTTTGCGACCAATATTTCGATTTTTTGAAAAAATCAGTATTGATTAAAAAATTCATAACTCGGTCAAAGATTTTTTGCACAACCTGGAAATTTCAGAAAAGTTGGCATTTTATGTCCTCTACAACATATCAAAAAAAAATAAAAAAAAATTTACCGTGTATCATTATTTTTCAGTGTAGTCCATATCCATACCTACAACTTTGCCGAAGACACCAAATCGATCAAAAAATTCCTTCAAAAGATACAGATTTTTGAATTTTCATGCATCGTTTTTGTATGGATAGCTGCCAAATTTGTATGGAAAATTATATGGACAAACTAATGATGCAAAATGGCTTCTTTGGGCATACCGAAGGCACCAAAAAATTTTCAGTCGGATTAAAAAATACAAAAAAATCGAATGACCGAAATCTGAGAGAACTGCTCAACTACATCATTCACGTACTGAAGACACCAAATCGACAAGAAAATCGCTTCGAATTTTGACATTTCATTTTTGTATGAATAGTTGTCAACATTGTTAGGATTTTTTGGCGAATTCTCAAACGTATGTTTCTTTCAAAGCTCTACAAGTTTGTCGAACATACCAACATATTAGCGAGCCACGGATGCACGAAAGTATTTTTTCACTGACTTCAGCCTCACACCAATGCTTTGAAGGACCTAAAAACTGATTTCTGCTCACCAAACGTAAAGATTTTCTAAAAAGACTTCGATTGACACTGATCCGTTGGCCAAGCCAGTCCCGAGAAAATTGAGTGACAAAAAAAGGTCTACGCCCAACAACACACTCAGACACTTGCTCAGAATTTGATTCAGAGTTGATATGTACACGTGCAGGTGGGTCTAAGAGGCTTATTTAAGATGATATTTGTCAATGTTTTTAAGCTTTTCCTTATTTTTCAGCTGAATGTACAATTTATCGACACATTGTCCAAGATTCGGTCGCCAAATCCCGAAACTCGCCAAACTTTGCCCCATTACCCTACTTTCGGGGTCACGACGCGCCCGGTCGTCCCCACGTTTGTAGATAGGTATGTATGTGGCCGTGTCCTTCTCGCAGTAATGTTCGACCATAAACCATCTGTCCTTATGCTAAGCCGGCGGCGGCGAGAGTTGGTCATGCCGTATAAACTTTGTCTGGTACATTTTCCATGTATGACGAGGGAATAATATGCAAAAAAGAAAGAAAAGAAAAATTAACCGCCGGAAAAAAGTTTGGCGCCATCATTACTCTTATTCTCACTGCTTTCTCTCTCTCTCTCACTATCTTCTTTGTGTGGTGGGAAAATTCAATTCCCCAATGACAAAAGTCAGAATGGTAATGATTGCCCTGCTCTTGATTGTAATAAATTATCTCGTTTTGCAGGAACAGCTCTAGTAAGGATCTGGAGCTGAGCTTTTTGAGCTTTTAGTTTTCACTGGGGAAGAAAGGAAAAAAAAAGTTCCACTTGGTTTCGGGCATGACTTGAGCAGCAGCAGCATTGTCGAGCGTTAAAAGTTTTGCTGTTTTGGGGTGCGTCTAGTGGTGAGGAATTTATGTTTTCCAGCTTTTTCGGAGAGGACAACTTTTCCAGTCCAAGCAGCTTGGGAGGAACAAGTTTTTGAGATGAGCGCTGGATTTGTATGTAGAGGGTCACATTTCAGCCTAGCTTTGATCGTGGTCCACGGAAAACTTTCATTTTTACGCTTGCCTAACTTCGGGCTGCTAATTTTGCGTGCAAGTTTTTCTTCTGTTTAACTCTTTAAGACCCAACCTCGCCCCAGACGACCTTTAAAAAAAATACCAAAGCACCATTCTAAAACCTATGGAGCACCGGATTCGAGTGGTAGAAATGACAGTTCTCCCATAAGGAATTGCAGAAAAAAGCAAAAACTGCTCGAATGGAAGTGCTCCATTTTGAAAATCAGGCTAGTTTCCAAGGATACTAGAAGTGACTCGAGGAAAAGCAGAATCTTATTTTATTTAACTTGTAAAGGGTATAAAAGAGGAAAAAGCATTGTTTTGCATGTTTCTACTGTGCAAATGGTACAGGAACTCGAATTTGATCAAACTGGTATAATTAAGCTGGTTTCAAAGAACCAGACTGGAAGATAATTTAGGCTTTTAATGTTGATTAAACCAAAGTAATCTTGCAGCCTGCTTTTTATTTTCTCTCGCATCTCGGGAGAATTTTTTTAATGTTTTCATAAAAATATTTGGTCAATTAGTTTGAACAAAACAAAGAAATTATCTTGTAGCCTGATTCTTTAAAACCAGTAGAAGATATCTTGCTAGATAGGATTTTTAGAACGGAATTAATTTTGCCTATTTTTTTAAAGTATTTAATGGGAACAATTGTATTGACCAAAGCTTAAATTATTATGCAGCTTTGTTCTATTAATTAATCCAGCAATGAATTAATCCTGCAGAAAGTTTTTTTACTCAAAATATACTGAATTAATCTTACAAAATTTTGGTTGAAATTGTCTAGCAGAAATTGACCTGAAGTTATTTTGCAAAAACCAAACTCAAGTTGTAGACATTTTTCTTACAAAAACTAACCTGATGTTATCTTGCAGAAATCCAGCTGAAGTTATCTTGCAGGGAGTTATCTTAAAAAAAAACCATGGTAATATTACATCAAGGAAGGGGTACATTTTTTATGTCAGAAAAAAATTGAAATTTTACCTCTGAAAATGTGTAATTTTACCACTTTTCTATTGTAATGTTACTTTTTTAGTCTAAATTGAGGTTAAATTACATCATAAAAGAGGTAATCTTCAACCTTCCAAAATTACACCTTCCAAATTTACATTATTTTTTACTGGGTGGCAAAAATCGAAATGAAGGTGGCTTGCAGAAAATTATCTTACAAAAAAACCAAGCTGAAGTCATCATGGAGAAAGTTATCTTGCAGAAATCGAGCTGAATTTATCTTACAAAAAAAATCGAGCTAAAGTGATCTTGCAGAAAGTTAGCTGGCAAAAGTCGAGCTGAAGTTATCTTGCACAAATCGAACTGAAGTTATCATGCCGAACATTATCTTGCAGAAATCGAGCTGAAGATATCTTGCAAAAAAAATCGAGCTGAAGTTATCATGCAGAAAGTTATCTTGCAGAGACCGAGCTGAAGTTATCTTACAAAAAATCGAGCTGAAGTTATCTAACAAAAAAAAATCGAGCTGAAATTATCATGCAGTAAGTTATCTTGCAGAAATCGAGCTAAAGTCATATTGCAGAAAAATATCTTGCACAAATCAAGCTGAGGGTGTTTTCCAGAAAATTATCTTACAAATAAAGGTTCTTAAGAAATCTCAAAAACCAATCCCTTCATTAAAAGATGGTGATAATATTCTATTAACTAATGGGGAGAAAGCTCAAAAACTTGCTCAGCAATCTGAGAGTGCTCATAATTTCAACTTAAATGTTTTGAGTCCTATTGAAGATCAAATTTCAATAGAATTTCAGAATATTGTTGACCAAGAATTTTTATCAGAAAAAGGATACGGATCTGAATGAAATAAATTCTATTATCAAAAAATTTCAAAATATGAAAGCCTCTGGTTAATTGAAAAATAACCAGAAGCCACTTTAGGTAGCTTGGTCAACATTTTCAACAAATGTTTTGATTTGGCATATTTTCCCAGTAGTTGAAAAAATGCCAAAGTAATTCCGATTTTGAAACCGGATAAAAATCCTGCCGAAGCTTCAAGCTATCGGCCTATTAGTTTGCTTTCGTCTATTAGTAAATTATTCGAAAGAATAATTCTTTATAGAATGATGACGCACATTGATGAAAATTCAATTTTTGCTGATGTACAGTTTGGATTTCGCCTTGGGCATTCAACTACTCATCAATTGTTAAGAGTTTCAAATTTAATTCGAAGCAACAAATCTGAGGGCTATTATACTGGCGCTGCTCTTCTAGACATAGAAACAGCATTTGAAAGTGTTTGGCATAAAGGTTTGATTGTGAAATTGAAAAGGTTTAATTTTCCGATTTATATCGTGAAAATTATTCAAAATTATTTGACGGATCGTACTCTGCAGGTATGTTATCAGAACAGCAAATCAACTACCTGTAGGCGCTGGCGTCCCTCAAGGTAGCATTTTGGGGCCAATTTAATACACAATTTTTACTTCTGACTTGCCTGATTTGCCCCCAGGATTTCAGAAATCACTTTTTGCTGATGATACAAGCATCTCCGCCAAAGGTAGAAGCCTTCGTGTCATCACAAGAAGATTACAAAAAAACATGGATATTTTCAATTCTTTTTTGAAAGAATGGAAAGTTACTCCAAATGCTGCAAAAACTCAACTTATTATTTTCCCTCACAAACCAAGGGCTGATTTTCTTAAACCAAAAAGTCATCACATTATAAAGATGAATGAGGTAAATTTAAAGTGGGAGGATCAAGTGAAATATCTTGGACTTGCTTTTGACAAAAACCTTACTTACAAGGATCACATTGAAAGTATACTGGTTAAATGTAACAAATAAATTAAATGTTTGAAAACACTATCCATTTTGTTTCAAGAATAAACTGTTAATTTATAAACAAATTTTCAGACCTGCCATGCTTTATGCTGTGCCGATCTGGACAAGCTGTTGCTTAACCAGGAAGAAAAAACTTCAGAGGATTGAGAACAAAATTCTGAAAATGATTCTGAAACTTCCTCCCTGGTTCAGCACCAGTGAACTTCATCAATAAGCCGATGTTGACACTTTGGATGTTATGTCCAATAAGATAATTGATGCATTTCGACAAAAATCATTGCCGTCTTCAGCTGCATTGATACGCTCTTAATATAGTTTATAAGTAAGTTTTTAGGTATCCCTTTTCCCTTTTGTAAATGAAGGACCTCCTACATTTGAAATCACTGAATAGCGAAAGCTACAATATTTCATGAATAAATGTAAGTAGCTAGTATTTAAAATTGAGGTGAAAAGTCATCGATTGTGATTGGACACTCAAAAATATTTTAACTGAATGCATGTACATGAAAAAAAACATAAAAAAAATCTTAAAAATAATCGAGCTGAAATTATCTTGCAGAAATCGAGCAAGAGTTATCTTGCAAAAAATTATCTTACATAAAATCGAGCTGAAGTTATCTTTCAGAAAGTTTTCTAGCACATTAGATGATTTTAGAGAAAAAACATTGCTGCAAGATAACTTCTGAACTTAAAAGTTATCTTTCACCGATTTTTTTTAAATGTTTAGTGCTTGCCAGATAACTTTTTTGGAACATAACAAGACAATGATGGTTGCTAAAGTAAAGACAATGACATCCAATAGCTCTCCAACAAACTTTGAAACTCTTTTGATCACACCTGCTTCACTAGCGTAGCAGAAATCAACACAACCCATAGAGATTTTCTTCTACAGTAAATAATATAACCCAACTTTCATCGATTTTCCGACACTTGCATTTAACTTTCCGAAGGCAGTATAACAACCTCGACCATTCTTTCATCGAACAATGCCGAACGGGTAGACACTTGAAAACTGCAAGAAAAAGGCCACCTTCCGCTTGTTCCAAAACACTCCAGTAACAACAAACCCACTTGACCCTAGCCCCGGAGGAGTGGAAGCAGTGTCGATGAAGATAAACAAAAGCTCAGAGCCGCCATCGTAAATACCTTCACGTGGTGTGACCTCCCGGAGTCGAAATCTCATGGGAGTTCGCGGACGACAACAAAAAAGAAAATCGCGCGACGACTTTCCGCGCCAGATTTCCATCCAGAAAATGCTTAAAAGCTTCGCTTTCGCCGCAAAAGTTGTAAATTTCCCACCACTTTTCCGTAGAAGGAAGGCCGGATGCTGAGGGAAGGCAAAAATAGAGTAAAGAACTAGAAGAAAACTGGAACAATGGAAGTAAATTGTGGTTTTCAACCCCTCAACACACAGAGTGTAAGTGTGTGCTCCGACCAACCACAAACACATACACACAAAGTTTGGCTACCCAGCGAGTTGGCAGCATCAGCATGTTCCATAATTTTAACTTTTTCTAGCTTCTTTTCCTTTTTTTTTTTTTTTCATCGAAGCCGCACCGGAAATGAGAAAGTGCGTTGCGTTACTGAGATGTCGAAACTGTGGCCAAGATGGGAAAAATGGGGTCCCACGATGACCTCTCTGTCTCCTTTCCGGGGGAGACGATGACCGACTTGGCAAACGAGTGCATTTTGAATGGCAAGAAAGCGGAATATTGGAGTTATAACGACTCGAACTAAATCGAGAAAAAAAACACATATCCAGGGTACAGTTGAGACAATAATTGACCTGAATTTGGAGGTAATCAGCTGTCTGTTGAAAAATATTTTTGAAAGAGAAGGTTTCAGTTTTTTTTAATTTTATTTGAAATGTTAAACCTTATATGAACATCAAGTACGTAATTTTGGGAAGACAGCTCTTTTTAATTTAAAATGCTACAAAAAAACCTATAAAAATAAATCGGAAGAAAAATTAAATTTTAAATTGTACATAAACAGTTAAAAACGGCAAACTAACAGTTCTAACATAATCACATCATGTTCCTGCTGAAAATTCATTTTTTTGCCTAAAATTTTGCGCGATACCGATAAGAGCTAAAAATTGTAAAATCAATTATTTTTCAAGCCTATGATAGAGTGTTGTCAAAGAATGATTTTTAATTTTTTTTTTATTTTCCCCTTATTTTTGGAAACAATTAAAAGAGCGCAATTCTCTACTCAGTAAAAAAAAAACATGATAATTTAACATCTGGGAATGTGTACTTCTTTTATGTCAGAAAAAAATGTGTAATTTTCTTTCTAAAAGTTTCTAAATTTACCACTTTTCTGTTGTAATGCCACTTTTTCAGTTAAAATTGGGGTAATATTACATCATAAAAGAGGCAATATTAAACCTTCAAATTTAACACCTTCCAAATTTACACAATTTTTTGCCGTATACAAAATCGGTCGATTTGGACCCTTTTTGTTTTTTTTTTTTTTTTTTTTAATTTGCCTTAAACTTTGTGGGGGCATTTCCTATGGCCAAAGAAGCAATTTTATATCATTGGTTCACCCATACAAGGCTTCATACAATTTTGGCAGCTAGTACGTAAATATTCGAAAATCTGTAACTTTTGAAGGAATTTTCTGATCGATTTGACGTCTTTAGCAAAGTTGTAGGTACTGTGGATGCAGTTGAAAGAACAAGGCAAACGGATATTTTTTCGATATTCAAATTATTTTTGTTTGTTCAACAATTACATTTCCCAATTTAAGTATTTTTTTTATATTTTTAAGGGGATAAAAATAATCAAAAAAAAGTTTTAGGACTTCAGTTTTTAGTGTAAAATTACATTTGAAATCGAAATCAAATTTAAACCAATCAAAAAACGAGATTTTTTTAGTTAATGGTAAAAAGTGTGGTATCGAAGGTTATTTTGCTACTTTTTTCCTTCCGTATATTAACTCGATTCTTTAAGCACCCGCAAACTATATACCCAACTTTGAAATTAATCAGCTTTTGAAGGGTAGTCCATAGCTCAGCTCAGGACAGTAACTTCACACAAATTATGCTTAAACAGCGAAATAAATGAATTGAAATGAAAACATTATAAAACTAAAGTCAATAAATTGGTTTCACAAAATTTGACCATACTTATCTATGGCATAAAAGTTGCGGTTTTTTGTCCCCTAAAAAATCAAAAAGATTAAAAAATTTAAAGATACGGATTTTGTAAAAATTGTGAAAAGAAGTTTATTTAAAAATCAGCAAAAAATATTTCCGTGTTCCTATTTTTCCTGAATGGTCCTCATTGGTGTCTTCTTAATCAGAAACTATGCTACTATCACACATTTGCTAGATATCCATAAATTTTCCTTCAGTGTTGTTCAGTCTTTTTCATATTTGGGGCCGAAAATTTTCAATTTTTTCAAAGATGATAAGCCTCGATTTGATTAAAAATGCATAAATGAATCAATAAAAAAATGATGAATGAAAACTTCAGATGAAAATTGACACTTGTTTACAAACAAAAAATAATAATTTAATAAAAATAAACAATTCAATTAATCAATACTAATGAGACTAATTTTCAAAAACAGTTCAAAATTAGCATACCCATTTACTAGAAAACCTGTTTATTTTCAAATCCAGATTTACTAATTTCACATGGTAAATAAGACTTATTTCCCGAGCAGACGGAAATAACTTGGGAATAACATTTCTTGATATTTGAAAATACTAAGCCAATAACATTTTATGTTATTTATAACAAGATTTGTTATTCGTCGTTATATTTTTTTTGTTATTGGATTGTTATGTAATAACAGACTAATAACATTTTTAGTTATCCTTCGAACAAATCTTTGTTATTATTTTTTAATATTTTAACAACTAATCCGAACATCCCAATAACAGTTGGAGTTATTCTTCCATAACAAAAATTTTTATTCCAAAGTTGTTTTGGCTTTCAACCAATACCAGACTAATAACAAATTTTGTTAAGATAACCTAGTCTGTTATTAAACCCTTATGTAAAAATGTATTTTTCAAGAAGATTCCATAACAGTTTCTGTTATTTTAGCAGTATTTGTTATTGAAATGGCATGAATTTTGTTTTGCTTTAGTTTTTGAAAAAAAAAAAGAATTTCTTTGCTTTTTAAGTCAACGTGAGATTGACAATTGTTGAGTTTCATCATTAATAACCCGGGCAGACGGTAATAACAAAATTCATGCCATTTCGCAATTCGCAATTTTCAGTGTAAGAACGGGCCTTGACCGATCTTATGCACCAGGTTCCCAACGAACACGCACTGCCCTTACACCTACATCTCACCCTTGCTCTGAGTCAGTACGAGCAGCACGCTAGAACACGCTTTGAGTGTTTGTGCCAGGCATGCACACCTTCTTTTCCGGTTACGCATTTTAACTCGGCCGGGGGTGGTACATTACGTAGGGTTTGATGTAAGTATAAGCGCCTAACCATTTATAGTGTGCCTATCAACTTTCATTAAAGCAAAAACTGTTATATTTTTAGTTTGAATTCAAAAACTAATTGTTATTTTACTGTGTATTGTTTTCTCCTGAAATCTTTCCTAGTGTTGAGTCGTGTTTATCTGTTGCTATTTCTTCTGTCGCGGTGTTTTGTTACAATGTTTTGAACCTAAGCATGTTATTAAAAAGTTTACCAAAAGTACAATAACGTTGTGTGTGACTTTGATCATTCAATATATTGAGTAAGGACTCAAACCTTACTTGTTTGAAGAAAAGGGCGTAGATTAAAACAATAGACAATAAAAGAAAGCAAACTACATAAAGTTCGATACTGAAAGAATAAGTGTATGTTGAAGGAAAGAAGAGTAAAAGCTGTATGAAGTAGATTAAAAATATAGGCAATAATTTATGAAAAAAGCTATCTGATAAAGGATAAATAATATCATATAAGCTTAGATAGCATTAATGACAACTTCAGGAGCCGATTGGGGATGTTAGGGAAAACACATAGCAGTTAAAACTGGCAAATAAAGTAGAGGAGACTTGACAGATAAGTGAAACAGGACTAAAGTAGTTGGAGATAAGAAGAAGAGATACTCCGAGTTGCGATGTTCTAGGTACATCCACAACAGTTCGTTCAACATGCTGTGGATCAAAACAATACCTTCTACAATCACAAATTACTTCCCTTTCCCACATTGCCGCTTTATGATGTAGTCCATGCTCTGCAAAGAAAGGGATGTTAGTAAAATATAAACACTATAAAATATCGATACAGTTACTTTCGTGAACCTGAGTGACATCAGGGTTTCTAATGTTGTTGCTGTTGTCTCCAGTGTGATAATATCACTCCAAAGTGGTTGTCGTGGTGCAATCGTTCTCCAACCGCAGGCCCAGACACGACATGAAAATGGAAACAAACAAAAACAAAACAAAACAAAAAGATGCATTAGTATAAGAAAATGAGAGAAACGAAAGATCATGCAATCAAAATAAAATGGTGGATAGTAAACAGAAGCAGAATTAGAAAATCAGTTATACATAATAAAGAAATAGAAGATAGATAGTAGCTGAAAGTGGAAAGAAGAGAAACCCCGTATTGCGATGTATCAGGTACATCCACAACAGTTAACTCAACATGCTGTGAATCAAAACAATACCGTCTACAATCTTCCCTTCCCACATTGCGCATCCCTTTCTTTTGGCCGTCTCTACTCTGACCCTCGCTGGTCAAAGGTTTACGAGTTCGTTTCCACAGGCCACCAGCAAGGTCACGTGTTGTCATCATGATGACGAAACCAAGCCAACGTGGAGGTAAGAAAATGGGTAACTTGCAAGGAACCAGAGCAGCTGTTTTGACCAGGGTCTAGGTCAGCTAACAGCACTACGGGTGTAGTTCCGCTCCTTCCAGGATGTTCCTCACCGGGTGTCAACCGAAAAGGTATCATTTCACCCTTGGCCTGCAATAACAAAATTCATGCCATTTCAATAACAAATACTGTTAAAATAACAGAAACTGTTATGGAATCTTCTTGACAAAATATGCTTAAATCAGTCAAAATACACCAGAAATTTAAGAGAAAAAAATGGAAAACAAAATTAATTAAAATTGTTTTTGCCTGAATGAACTTCTAACTTTTTTTAAAACTTTTCTAAAAAACAATTTTATGTTCCAAGCTTCAAAAAGAATAAGTGACATAAAATTAGAAAAAAAACCTTTAGAGAAATCATTTAATAAAAACATGTATTTACATGAGTGCAAATCCTTCCATTGAAAGCTTTTCAAGCGAACTTGCAAATTGAATGCACTTTGTCAAGCTGTATGTTGAATTGAAGAGAAAAAAATAGCCCTGATGTTAAGAATTCTGGAATTTGGAAAACTTTTGTCTTAAAATGCATGCAAAATAATTTCTGCACATGCATGACTAAAAATCCGAATTCAATTCTAAAAGATAACTCAGTCAACAAGGTGTGTAAATAATGCAGAAAGCAACTACGAAAGTAATAAATACAATTTCAGCTTCTTTGAAACAATAGTTTATGAGCGTTTTTTTAATGATTTGTTTTTCAATGTTCATTATTCAAATTCAGCAATTTGTTTTTTTTTCTAACTTTACAGATAACTTTTTTTTTAATTTATAATTATTAAGATTTTCTTTTCCATGTACATTCATTCAGTTAATAATATTATTGAGTGTCCAATCACAATCAGTGACTTTTCACCTCAATTTTAAATACTATCAACTTTCATTTATTCAAGAAATATTGTAGCTTTCGCTATTTAGTGATTTCAAATGTAGGAGGTCCTACATGTGCAAAAGGGAAAAGGGATTCCTTAAAACTAACTTATAAACTATATAAAGAGCGGATCAATGCAGCTGAAGACTGCAATGATTTTTGTCGAAATGCATCAATTATCTTATTGGACATAACATCCAAAGTGTCAACATCGGCTAATTGATGAAGTTCACTGGTGCTGAACCAGGGAGGAAGTTTCTCTTAAGTTTTTTCTTCCTGGTTAAGCAACAGCTTGTCCAGATCGGCACAGCATAAAGCATGGCAGGTCTGAAAATTTGTTTATAAATAAACAGTTTATTCTTGAGACAAAGTCTAGAATTCCTGTTTATAAGTGGGTACAAACATTTAATATATTTGTTACATTTAACCTGGATACTTTCAATGTGATCCTTGTAAGTAAGGTTTTTGTCAAAAGCAAGTCCAAGATATTTCACTTGATCCTCCCACTTTAAGTTTACCTCATTCATCTTTATAATGTGATGACTTTTTGGTTTAAGAAAATCAGCCCTTGGTTTGTGAGGGAAAATAATAAGTTGAGTTTTTGCAGCATTTGGAGTAATTTTTCATTCTTTCAAATAAGAATTGAAAATATCCAAGCTTTTTTGTAATCTTCTTGTGATGACACGAAGGCTTCTACCTTTGGCGGAGATGCTTGTGTCATCAGCTAAAAATGATTTCTGACATTCTGGGGGCAAATCAGGCAAGTCAGAAGTAAAAATATTGTATAAGATTGGACCCAAAATGCTACCTTGAGGGACGCCAGCACGTACAGGTAGTTGATCAGATTTGCTATTCTGATAACATACCTGCAGATTCGTCAAATAATTTTGAATAATTTTCACAATATAAATTGGAAAATTAAACCTTTTCAATTTTGCAATCAAACCTTTTTGCCAAACGCTGTCAAATGCTTTTTCTATGTCTAGAAGAGCAGCGCCAGTAGAATAGCCGGTAGCTTGAAGCTTCGGCAGGATTTTTGTCCGGTTTCAAAGTCGGAATTACTTTGGCATTTTTCCAACTACTTAGAAAATATGCAAAATCAACACATTTTTTTAAAATTTAAACCAATCTACCTAAAGTTGCTGCTGGTACTTTTTTAATTAAAATGTAAAAAATGCCATCCTCACCAGGGGCTTTCATATTTTTAATTTTTTTGATAATAGATTTTATTTCATTCAGATCCGTACTAAAAACTTCATCTGATGAAAATTCTTGATCAAAACTAACTTTACATATAACCTGTAAATACAACGTTAATCCAACTAGAAAATTCTGCAGCTTTTTCACTACGATGCGATGCTATATTGTTAGTACTCGGTGTTCTGTTGGTAGGTATCATCGACTAACAACGGTGCAAAATTCACAGAAGTTTGCTACGAAACTAGTTACGGTGGCATCAACAACAGTTTGACAAACTTGCGAGAGAAAAAAACACACAAAGTTTTCCTCGTTATCGCGAAAATGTTAATGGAAATAACTATGCAACAACATTGTGTTTATTTTGTTTAATCCTTTTGGGAAAAGTTCCTAAAATGACGCAAAGTCAAAATATTATGCAATTTCAGCTAAAACAACGTGACTTTGTTGAACGAAAGCCATTTTACATCTTAATGCCAAGGGCAATTGGCGTTATTTGCCACACACACGTTGTCCAAATTGATGTCCCACATGTTGGCCAGCACGGAATCACAACACTACTAACCGCAACAGATAATCTGAAATTTCGCCCCGAAACCCCCGTCCAACTAATCGCTTCATTCCGTCTAATTGCCCTTTGGCGGCGGCGGTGGTTGGTTGGTCAGTCTGTTGGTATTTTGTCGTACGTGGACCAAAAATGGAAAAAATGCACTCACGAAAATTGGGCACCGATGAAAAATACTTTTCAGAGTTGCAGAACTATATTTTTCAATGATATTCTTCTCTAACAAATCAAGCAAATTTTTCTCAGTGTAAATTCCGAACAACAATTCCCATTCCACTGACGATGTGGCTTTGGGGCGGCGAAGCCGTCGTGATTCCCGGAATTGCACATCGGAAACGCCAACGATTAAAAAAAAAATGGCACCCGTTTTTTGCCAATTTAACAACCCTTCCATCCTCGCCGGTCCAAACTGTCACGTCACCCAGGGTGTACCATCATCAGAGTGTGCCGGCCGGTGTTCTGGAGTCCTGCCAAGAGGCAATTGGTCACCACCGCCACCGCACGACGGCTGCGACGGAAACGGTTTATCATCGACCAATAAAACATTTATTTCCGCCACCGACCGGCAGATAGCGCTGCTGCTGCTGCTCCTGCCCACATCCGGTGTCGGGCTACGACCGCAGAATTGTGGTTGGCACAGTTAAAACAATAAAGTTTTCGAAACTAGTCGAGTCATTCAAATTTGGAATTTGTCATGAGTAACGATTTTTTGCAAGAATGCCAAATACCGTTCATTCAAAAACAAAAGAGTTTTGGAATGTTTTAGAAATTCACAAACGAATAGGGGAAATATACCCTTTCTAATCAAACACCTATCTTCGTCATATGAAGACTTTGATGCTCGATTAAAGCTCCAAAAATACTATTTAGGCTTTGAACTCACCAGCAACAGCACCGCCTCAAGTAAGCACGCAAATTTATGCCACTTACTGGCCAAAAAGATCAAATTTAATGCATTTTGATCATTATTACTATTTTTTCTCATCATTTTGGTGACACACACAACCACACGCAAGATTAGAGGTTAACTGCTTAACGAAAGTCGCCATCAATATCTTTTCACTTGCGCTAACGATTTCAAAGCGCTTAAGATATAAAATTGCTTCCAACTACCGGCAACATGTTCTTTTGCACATTAATAAGTCACTCTCTTGAAAAATAATCCCGAAACATGTAAATAATTACCAAGCGCCATAAAAAAACAAACGCGCCAAGTCTTTTGACGTTTAAATTTTGACGACCCATTCCAATCGAAGACTGACGAAAACCGAGCGAGAAGCGAAGGCAAATAAAGATCAAAGGGTGGCCACCAACACCACCAGCAGCGCCTGTTGGAGTGAGCCAGTGATGCCAGGAAACTTTCTCTATAAATGCTACTTTTCGTGAGTGCTCGCTTAAAATTTCATCAATTTTGGCCGCACTAAGCAGACCCAAAAGAGCGCTGGAAGAAAAAAAGAACTAAGCTGAAAATAGGAAAATGGGCGTGGCCCGATGCACACGACTGATTAGAATGCATTTGGGAAATATTTTTTTAAATGCTTGTAAAAGGAATAGCATAACTTTTAATAAAAGTGAAAATAAACAGAAATTTTTACAAAAAGTTGCTCTACTCGTTGGTGTACTTCGCTTTAGTAAATTTCAAGGAACACTCCAGATTATCCAGCATCAAACACGACCGCGTCAGAGCAATTGCTAAATAATCTGAGTCGTTTACTGCACATTAGGGTGTAAAACAAATTGAAATTTTTTGAGAGAAAAAACTAAGTGTCACCTCACGGCTCGATTCCCTAGGAAAAAATAAGTATCTATTCCAATTTTGAGCCAAATCGGTTAACACTGGAACGCCCAACGCATGTCCAACTTACACGGACGCCCAAGCCTCCCAAAAAAGGTGGAACGGTAACTTCAACTCGCTGGTTCTCGGGCATTACTCAACCAATCGGGACGATTCTTGTTTCCAGTGATTTGTAAGAATGTCTAGATGATCCTACAATTTTGCATAACTTGATTTGAACAAATCTGTAATGTCTACGACCGAAACATCGTTCCAACTTTTTTTAAAAGATTGCCTCCGCGGAATTTTTGGCGATTTTTTTTTTACACGGGAAAAAAAAAGTTGGAACGATGTTTTTGATCGCAAAAATTACAGATTTGATCAAATTAAGTTCTGCAAAGTTCTAGAATCATCTAGACATTCTAACAAATCACTGGAAAGAAGAATTATCTTGATTGGTTGAGTTGTGTCCAAGAACCATTGAGTTGAAGTTGCCGTTCCAACTTTTTTGGAGCCTTGGGCGTTGGAATGTTAAGGTGTTGGGGTCTCTGTTAAGCTGTTAAGTTTGTATAAGAAAAATTGCGAAAAAAAACTGGGAAAGACATTGCTTCAAGATTTTGGTAACCGATGGCACAGGTCTTGCCTAGTGGGTCTATCCCAGAATTTCCCGGCAATTTTACAAAACTGGGAATTCCCGAATCCCGGTATTTTTTTCATCCAGATTTTTTATAGTTTGTCCTGGTTTTCCCCAAAAAAAGATATTTTGTTCTGGACATTCAACTTTGATTGTAAAAATAGTAGGACAGTTGAGTACTTAGTAATCGATAAAACTTTTAAATTACCGTCATCAGGGATGACATTGGGTCTGGGGTGAGATTGGATCATACAAAAATGCTGAAAAAAAATTGTATTGGGCCTATATCACCAGATATTTGGCTTATCAAGGATTTTTTTATGTTTCAATTTATGCAGATCTGCAAAATTCCAAGCTATTTGCTATGTATTTTTATATTTTTAAAGATTGGGTATTCTATTTACGTTATCAAAATTTCACAAATTTTTGCCTTCCTCACCTTACTGAGGAAAGGCTATAAAATCACTCGAAAAATGAACTTTTTAATTAGACCTCCTAGACCCACCGTCATTTATACAAATCGACTCAGAATCACCAGCTGAGCAAATGTCTGTGTGTTTGGCTGTATGTAGACATGTTTACCGATTCAATGTCACTGGAATATCTCGTCACTGGCTGAGCCGATTTTGACTGTATTGGCCTCATTCGGTTCGTCTTGGGGTCCCATAAGTGCCTATTGAAATTTATAAGATTTGGTAAAGCACATCAAAAGTTATGCTTAAAAAACTGCTGCATATAAATTTTACAATTTGCAAAAAAGGGTGGTTTTTGCATGAAAACCTGCCATATTATATATTTTTAGAAAGGTTCTGAAATGACCTTTCTTGTGGATTAAGAATTTTCAAGATCTGACTTACCTACCTAAAATTACAAGCAGTTTAAAAAATGGTCTGAATTTACATAACCTCAATCTATTTCTCCAAAGAGAGCCGTGTAGAGGGATGTGTATAATCTTGATAAAAAGTCTGTAGGTAGTCTGTTTTTTTTTACTCTTCACATATTTTTATTAGACACTTTAGGGGAGTTTGAATCACTCTATAAATGAGAAGAAGACACCAAACACCATAAGGTGGATCAAGTGACGTTTTAATATATTAACATTGAAAATCGGTCCAATAGTTTCCGAGATATCGTCAGATGAAAACTACAGGCTAATAAGGTGACACTTAGAAAAAATCATTTTCATCTATAAGAAATCTTTGTGAGGCTGTATCTCAGAAACTGAATGCCATATATTCAAAGTCAGATAGACATTTGTTGTACATTTCAGATCCTCAAAAATATTTTTTTTCAGTGGTGCTCTTCTTTTAAGAAATATTTTTAAAATCCAAAAAAAAAACCATAAGTAATCGGAAATGTATACCTAGAAGTAGCTAGAACTTGAAAACGGTACATTTTATCAAACAAATGTAATGTACTTTTCGATTGATTTTGCTTCAAAAAATTATTTTTAAACTTTTTGTCAAGGTTTTCGATATCAAAAAAAAACACCATCACGCACTCTGACTAAGAATATTTTTTTAAGCCTCTTAAACATATAAAAAATCAAAAATAATAGAATACGTGAAAATTTAACTTTCAATGAATAAATTTAACCCTCTACTGCCCAAATTTTTTTTTCGAAAGTATTTATTTTTCCCGTGTTTAGGAGGTCATTTTGAGCAACTTTTGTTCTACGAAAAACTTTACTTCTCTTGTTTTATGTTTTTCTTGTTTCATTTTTAGTATTTTAATTTGCATTTATCTTGTTTAGTTTATGTTTGTTTTTGGTAGTATTTGGCCTACTCTACCACCTAATATAATTACATTTCACCTATCTAATTTTTTCATGTTTTTACAGTCACTTTTTAATTTTTTTGCTTGTTTTTCACATTTTCTGCTATAGAATTGCACCATCATCATTTAAATTGCAAAAAAAATGCGTAGAGGCATAGTCTAGGACACTCCAAAAATTACTGCATACTTCTTTTTACTGAAAATATAGGAAATGTTAGTGAAAAACACAGCCAAAGTTGACCCCTAAAAAAATTTCATTTTTAAAAACATTGTCAAAGTCACATAAAACAAGTTAAACTTCCAACCCTAAAATTTTCTAAAATTTTAAGAGTTCTTCTTTCCAATGCTTTTTAAAGATCAAACATCGGTTGGAAAAATGTTTTTTGGCGATTTTTTAGATCGAAGCCCGTCTAAAGGCGGGGTTAGGTTGTAGAGGGTTAACTTTTATTCATTGAAAGTTAAATAAAATACCGGTCATAAAAACCATGTTCCGAAAAGAACTAATCATAACCTACAACTTTGCCAAAGACACCAAATCGATCAAGAAATCCCTTCTCAAGATAAAAAATGTCATACATTTACATACCCATTTTGTATGACCAGCCCCAAAATTGTATGGAGACTTGTATGGAAAAACGAGCTACATCGGTGAAGATCCAACTATTTTCATAACGGTGAAATAGCCGAGTGAGTTGGGGCGCGGACTTGGTAATCTGAATATGACTCTCGCCGGATTGATGTTATTTTTGGGGTGAGCAGACCTGATTTTTTTCTTCGGTACATGCTTTTTGTGTACACGTTTTCTCATACAATATTACATGGTTTTTCTCACAAAGGTGATGTGCATGCTTTTGCATGCGATTTTACCATCGGATGTTTTGCTGTGTACACTAAAGCGTCCAATTTTGCAGGGTTTTGAATTTTCAAGAAAGAAATTTTTTTTTAAACTTCCGGAAATTTCCAAGATCCCGGGGTTGTTTCTGTTTTAACCGAAATCAATAAAAAAATCTTAACATTATGCAAAAAAAATTGACTGTTGAGTCTTCATTCGTTCATTTGTCCTGATTTGCCCCAATGCCGGTGATTGTAGAAAAATTGCATTTTTTTTTAATTTAAAATCATTAATATAGTAATAAGCGTTTTTTTTTAGAAAAAATCATCATTAACTAACTTGAAAACACTTAAGAAAAACTACTATAGAAACCAAGAATTGCGCTAGAAAAGAGTTGAGAACAATGGCACATTTTCCTAGAAAATAAGAACACACGAAGAATTTCAACAGCATTGAAAACGGTCGCCTAGGGTGATGGCTCCTTTCACCTTCCAAAAAATCAGTCCAATTTCAGGCGGAACTTTCTTGGGGACACCGTGGAGATTTTCCATTGACCCTTAAAAAGTGAACTTTTCATCTTCTAAATTCCAATCTGCATTCTACTAAATGCACCGTCCCCAAGCGAAACGTAGGTTGTCAAAACTAAAAAAGTTAGACTGATTGAGCTAAGCAGAAGGTATTCAATTAAGCAGTTTGGCATGCTATTTTTATCACAATCTAAATCCAGCCAAGAAAAACTATGGAAGCTTCCCATTTTGCTAAGAAAGGGAAAGGTTTAAAAAGAAAGACCCTACCATGATGGTTATCTGACATTTAAAACAGTCCTGGATGGATTAAAATTTGATCCTTTCAAACATGGCTGTTCCAAAATAAAGCTGAACACAATTTCAAAGAAAACACCCAAAAAAAAAATGCGACGGCAAACGTGTTAAGCCCCCGGGGGAAATCTGCTCGCAAACCCACGATTCCTCCAAATTTAGCGGGGATTGTCTCTTTGAGCAAACCTGCAGCCAATCTATCCATAAATAGCATACAACGAAAACATAAAAACAACAACCGTCCTCTTTTTGCGATGTATACGTGAAACTCTCATGTTTTCCGGCCATATCCAATTACATTTATTGTTTTGTAGAAATGTATAAATTCCTGGTAGTGGTCCTGAATCGCCAGCCGGCGCCAATCCTTAAATTTCGCAACCAAACCGCAATTTCTGCATATCTGCATTCGTCGAGTGCCAGGCGTTTGAACGCACCCACTGATATGTTATGAACTGCCGATTGGGCCCAATTTGGTTGAAGCTTCCGGTGTGCGATGCCCTTTTGAGGGGAACGTTCCTTCATCACGTAACCAAACGTCAAAATGTTGGTATTTTTACAATTTGTTTGGCTGACTTGTTGCGAAGCAAATAGTAAGAATGAACTTTTACAGTTGGTTTCATTATTTATGAATGGCCCATAAACAGAACCGTCATTTCCAGGAGCGACACTGATAAAAGGGGAAGAGAAGAGTGTGTTTTTCCTGATTACACATTCGAAATACATTTATTTCACGATCCAGCGGTTTTCACTAATGAGTATTGATTTTTCCTGCAATTACGACGAGGACCCCGACCGGATGTTGTCGGCAGTGGACATGGGGGCGGTCACGCTTGTTATCGTTCCCTCATCGGAAAGGATTAACACGCTGAAAAATAAAAATCAAAAAAAGCAACAAAAATCAGAAAACTTGAACAAGCTTTCATAACATCTCTGCTAGGAAGGCACGTAAACAAGTCCTTCTAATAGCATTTCAGCTCGAAAGGCATCGATTTGAGCCGTCCTCACTTTTAGGTGTATACAACAATACATTCGTACACAACCGTACACTTTGTAACACAGGCAATAAATGTGCAGGGAATAGTCCTAAAGCGGGTCGTCCGAATCGACTGATTGGGTTCATCGCAAAGAGGTTCGGGGCGGACCACTGCAATGTTTATGCAAAACAAGACGGATATAGTGCATGGTACTGACAGCCGGCAGTAGCTTTCCTGGGAAAAATCAATTAAGCTTGCTGTAGCGATGAAACCGGGGAGATAAACCTACACACAAACAAACACAACGGATATAGCTGTGCAGAACGCCGAGTTGCCTGAAGACAACACAAACAGAGCAGCAGCAGCTTCCGCTTGTGGAATGTAATCTGGTTGATAAGTTGATTAGTGAGTGCTTCCTGGTATGGAATACGATGAACAAGCTGGCGATTCGTTAACGAATCGTGTACAAGGAAGGGACCATGTATTGGCATTCTGGTAACCCTGGGTTGGAAAAGTTCTGTGAAGTTCCGAACTTGATGTTTTGGGAAGTCAAACGGAGTTTCGGCAACGTTCCTATGGTCAAACTTTGTGAATGTAGTTTAATGGATTTCAAGAAGCCATTACTTGATTTGGAAATTTCAATTTCCAGAAAAAATTACATAATCACAAAACCAAAAAAAAATACCAATCACATAAAAAAAACAAAAATACAAAAAAAAACAAAAATACAAAAATACAAAAAAAAACAAAAATACAAAAAATGTAAAAATACGAAAATACAAAAATACAAAAATACAAAAATACAAAAATACAAAAATACAAAAATACAAAAATACAAAAATACAAAAATACAAAAATACAAAAATACAAAAATACAAAAATACAAAAATACAAAAATACAAAAATACAAAAATACAAAAATACAAAAATACAAAAATACAAAAATACAAAAATACAAAAATACAAAAATACAAAAATACAAAAATACAAAAATACAAAAATACAAAAATACAAAAATACAAAAATACAAAAATACAAAAATACAAAAATACAAAAATACAAAAATACAAAAATACAAAAATACAAAAATAAAAAATACACTAACAAAATAAAAAAATGTTTAAGGAGTTTAAAACGGAATCTGTCAAACCAGATGAAAGGAAAACGCCATCGAATTATGATATTTTGAAGAAGTGTTTAGAAAACATAAAAAAGCAAGCAAGACATTTTTTAAGAATTAGCAATCGAGAAGCACTTTTTCATATTTTTGGCACCGCTTTCGATTTTGAAAAAATATAATGTAATGGGTTGCTGACAAATTCGTTTGGAAACTTTTTTTTGGTATTGGATTTTTCAGCCGATGTGTATAGAAACTTGTGTGGTCGACCCAATGATGCAACATTAATTCTTTGCTCATGGGAAAGGCTCCCGTGGAGTTTTGGCCAATGAAAAAAAAAATATGCTGATTTTTGGGAGAATTGCTCACATCACGTGATTTCATGTTTCTTTTTACTATTTTTTTTTGCACTGTTAGAAATCAACTTGAGCCCTGAGAATTTTCGAAATTTGATGCAGTTTTAATATAATTTGTTTTTAAAGTTACGTGGAAAATTTTAAAATTCACGCAGGACATAAATTTTGTATTATTTTTGACTACATGTTGCCTGACCCATCTAGGGGTTGATTAATTTCTCAAAAAGTTTATTATGACTGATTCGGAACGTTTGGTACGGTATGTCCACGCATCCTTCCTCCCCTGTTGATTTTAATTTTCTTCGTTTTTTTTTTCGAGATAACACGAGATAGCACGAGATTCGAGATACACGTGCTTGTATAGAGAGCTGTATAGAGGACCTGCATAGAAATGTTTTTTGTATGAAAATTTTAGATCTTTTAGAAGGGGTGTAAAAAACATACCAAAATCCAACTGGTATGGTGTGATAAATATTGCAAGCTAAATTTCAACTCAGGGCACTCAAAACTTCGGCTAATATCACTAATCATTTCTCGAGCACAAATTTACTTTTGTAACGCGAGTTGACAGTGCACTCGTTATAACCAACTCCTCTCCAAAGTCAACAGACTCTTCACCGTCACATATAATCAAATGCAGAAAACGGTAAAAGCAATTAAATTTCCGCAAATCAGCACACAAAACCAAACTTGTACACCCGTTTCGTATGCAATGGTTATTTGTGCACCAAATTTGAGTGCACACACACACACACACACACACACACACACACAACGCTTCCGGAATGAGAAATAAATTTATGCAAATGTACCCCACTCCCCTCGTTCCCGGGAAAAGCCCTCCCAAAAAATGTCACCCCGAGTTGCGCTCGCGTTTCATTTCCGAATTATTACCGAAGCAGCTGTAAAACCATTATCTAATTACAACCTTCCGTGTCGGTGCTCTGGTCGTTCATTTTTGGTGGGGTCCGTCGAGGCTGGCGACTGCTCGGTTTTGAGGGTTCCTTGGCGTGGCGATACAAACTTTTATTGAGAAAGGTAAAAGGGATTTTCGAAAAAAAAATGTTTTTTTAGTCTAAAGTTACCATTTGCAAGCGCATGGATTATCCACTTAATTTTCTTCTTCTTTGACATTTTGCTCATTCAAATTTCCCCAAAAAGCCCATGCAAGATGTTACCCCCCCAAAACATTGCTGTTGCACATTCGAGCCATAAATCTAATAACATTCATCATCTCTCGAGCCAACGAGTTGCATTACCGAATTATCCTGGGGAAAGCCAGCTTCCGAGAGAAGTATGACCCAGCCCCAGGCTGCCCAAATGTGGAACAACACCCAAAACTGGGCAACGCTCGTCCGAGAGAATAATGGCCTCTAGTCGAGAGAATTGTGGTACCATTCACGGACACAGAGAACACAGCTCGAGATGTGCGAGAGAATTATTCCCTCGAGGTTCATTTGCAGAAAAAAAGTTCATCCGTCAAAACAAAAAAACCATAACTGTCGACTACGGGAATCGAACCATAGACCTTTGACACACTAACCCAGCGAGCCAATTGCCTCGGCCACCACAGCTTGATAACTGTGGAGTGGTCAGATGTCGATGTATGACACTTGTTGGAAATTTATTGTTTCAATTAACGAATGAACACATTTGTTTTGATGGTAGCATTATTCTTTCGATTTTGGCACTCTCGACTCTTAATTTTGGGTGAAATAATCCTGTAAAGTTACCTCATCCCACATGTAGCGTCGTCACCACCCTAAAGGCTCAATGTGCAGCGACGTCCCCTTAGTAATGCCGGTACATTCATAAATGTTCGTTGCAATTAAGTTATTGAAATTAAGTGCATAAGCATGAGCTTTTTCTCCGGGAGTGGGGCCAACCCCAGTGCCAACCATGGGAAATGTGCACCGGCTGGGTGCACAACACGAAACCCATTTCGTTCTGATGACGACTACGACGACGGTGCTGGTGACGCAGCTGTGTGAGTATTAGGGTGGCTCAATTTTGGTGTACCTGTTTTGTTATATTCATTTTTCCATTTAATTTTAAACATTCAACGGTAAAAGTGTAACCCTGAGTATGGTCCAATACATTCCCCAAGAAATTTTGTGTTCGCGAAAAAGCTCCAGACAAAGCATCCAAAAACGGTTTAAGGAATTTAGTTGAAACATTAAGCCCCTACTGTAACTTTTGTTAACAATTGGGTCAAACTTAGGGTGCGTTTGGTACCTGATCACGAATTTTGTCATTGTTTCATTATCGCGATAGAATTTTGTATTTAAACATGTTTTTACTTCACAGAACCTTGATTGCAAAAAAAAAATAGATTTAAGGCATTGCAATAAATTGGGCCAGTGGTTATGTCATTGACATGACAAGAATCACAAAGAACATTCTTACGAAATATTGGTTGAAAACCTCGCATGTTTTATACTCAATGTACCCCAGTTCAGTGGATTGAAGTCCCAGTCTAATAAAAACAAATACTAAACTCTAGACACATGATACGTAACGAGTTTGTCAACGAAACTATACATGAGAGTTTAGGCATGGGTAGTGCCCTCCGAGAGAATTGAAACCACGATCTGGTAGTATAAAGATACTGTCAACGGACACAGAGGATAAATTTCGAGATTGGCGAGAGCGTTATTCTCACTTTTTTTTTTCAAAAAAGTTCATCAACCAAAAAAAAGTGCCGATATCAAGACTCAAACCCAAAACCTTTAACATATCGAATCCGCGCCTTTGCCGCATCGGCCACCACAGTTCGATGATTGTGGGATGGTCGAATGAACGAGCACTATTTCGTGGTGATTCACCCGTGAGAGGTCACTTGGCTTTCAATTGTGGATGTAGGATATCTCAAATTTTGTCGATTTTTTTTTAATTTGTAATTGTTTTAATTGAATTAAATTCCCAAAATATTTTTTATTACGGACCATCCATAAACCACGTTGACTCTTTGGGGGGGGGGGTTTGGTGGCTGTCCACGCTTCACAAAAAAAAACTTTTTGTATGGACAATTGTCCACGAGGGGGGGGGGGGGTTTGAGATTTTAAAAAAAATGTCCACGTGGTTTGTGGATGGTCCCTTAACGATTTTTTTAAATATTTTTTAAGGGCCCAAAAAAACCATCTGTTGCGCTAGAGTTTAGAGGTGCAAAATCTTGTACCGAAAGCATAATTTTTGAAAAGAAAATCGCAAATATTCGATTTTCAAATTAAAAGTATGATACTTTTGTGAAATTTTCTGCATTTTTCAATAGAAATAATTTTGAAATTTTTGAATCAAGAGTTACTTATTGAAAGAGCTTTAACCACTTGTTTTGGACATTTTACAACTTTTTTTACACTTCAAAATGGAACAAATTGGTTTCCAAGATGTCGCAAGTGAAAAAATCAGGGCTTATTAGGTAACACTAAGAAAAACTATTTTTTCACAAAATTTTAACTTTTAGAGGCAGTATTCTCGATTTCATTGGTAAGTTTTCAAACGAGCACTTACAATGAACTCACTTTCATGAGCGATGAACTCCAAGGCATGTAAAATAACACAAAAAGGAATCAGGGAGTACGAAATAGGACGCGAATGTCAAGAAAATGAAGGAATTCGACGATAAATGGGAGAGAATTGAGCGAATAGAGACCGGAAATGGAAATTTTTCTCTCAATTCTCTCTCGTTTTGCACAAACGATGAACGTTTTGATCGAACGATGAACGTTTTGACCGAACGATGATCATTTTGCTTCGTGCGTGTTCGAAAAGATCTGAGTGAAAAAGATAATATTTTGTACCATTCATAACTCTAGCCAAAAGATTCGTCTTTCAGTCCCCTAAAATATATACACTCCGGACTCGATTATCCGAAGCCTCGATTGTCCGAAGTTTCGATTATCCGAAATTCGATTATCCGAAGGTTTGTATGGGACTTCGGATAATCAAATCACGAACAAAAATACACGTAATTTTTATTTTCTTACTTTAAACATCAAATCGAGTTCTGCGACCCCATTTAAGTCAAATTTGAATGGTTGATTGCCTGTAAAATTAAAAAAATGCATTTTTTTAAACTTTCATCATCGCCATTTTGGCCGCCATCTTGGATTTAAAAATTATTAATCACTTTAGAGTAGTTTAGGGGTGTTACTAAAGCGCAACAATTAGAAATAAGACAACGAAAAACATTTTTTTTTTTCCTGATTCGATTACCCGAAGCGAAATTTTGCCAAGGCCTTCGTATAATCGAGTCTGGACTGTACAGAGAAACGTCTTTTTACGCGGTGGCGTTACGCTGTTTATTCCGTCGATTTCTCTTAAACCAAACAATATTTTTGCAAGCTTCAAAATGCGTTTTGTAGATCCGGGACCGTGGTGTAGGGGCAAGCGTGGTTGCCTCTCACCCAGTCGGCCTGGGTTCGATCCCAGAAGGTCCCGGTGGTAAATTTTGAGACGAGATTTGTCTGATCACGTCTGATCCGTCGGACGGGGAAGTAAATGTTGGCCCCGGTCTAACCTAGAGGTTAGGTCGTTAGCTCAGTCCAGGTGTAGGAGTCGTCTCCCTGGGTCCTGTCTCGGTGGAGTCGCTGGTAGGCAGTTGGACTCACAATCCAAAGGTCGTCAGTTCGAATCCCGGGGTGGATGGAAGCTAAGGTGTAAAAAGAGGTTTGCAATTGCCTCAACAATCAAGCCTTCGGACACCTAGTTTCGAGAAGGAATCTCGCAATCGAGAACGCCAAGGCAATGCTGTAGAACGAATAATTTGATTTTTAATTTAGACTTTATTTTTTTTTTATTAAACCCAACTCAATTCACCCCTTTCTCCCCCCAAGGTTGGTTGCACTCTTGCACCTCCCGCTCGAAATGCAATGAATAGTATTATTCCTTTTGGGAGTCCCACCGGTCGGTCGGTCCCTCAAGCAACAACTCTCCATCTTGGGGACCTATCCAGCCACCACCAACATCTTGTTTGCCTCGCCGAGTGGTGCAGCAGGTGCCCCCATTGGCAGATGAATTGAAACGGAGAATATGAAACGAATGGTGGCATTAAATTTAATTTAACTTCTATTTTATTTAATTTCCACTCTCCGGAGTCCGGCCGTGACCTGTGGCACTTGCAGAGTTTGCCTTTAGGTGGGACAAAATGAAAGGTTTCCAGTTAAAGGGGAACTTTAACAACAGTACTGAAGTTAATACTAAGAAGAAGTAGACACTTTTAATAGATTGGAATCCACAGGGAAGGGCCTTACTAATGTTGAATGAAAGCACTTTGGTAATTTTGTTAATACTGATAGTTTTAATCCTTTTCCTGCTGCCATCTACTGGATTTTGAACCCAACGCCTGAAGGTATACAGTGCGCCCTGCGAACATTTCCATTCATTTCGTATGAAGCGGTAACTACCTCCGTTGCCATCAATATACACTTCGAACCGAATCAGAACCATAAATCGCGATGTGACCTCCATCACAGAAGTCTCTATCTCTCTGTTCTCTGCGGCCATACCAGTTACTGCCGCTTTTAGTAAGCTCATAAAACAAGATGTCACATACTTTCCAGGAAGCTCCAACGCTCCACGCGTTGATGTCGTTCCCGGTAAACCCTGATGAACATTGCGCGGAAAACCCCCGTCCGAAACGAATCTCATCAAGGACTGCTCTCTCTCTCTCTCTTCCTCTGTTCAGTATTGTCAGTTCCGGCGAAATGGTACGTTCCACCAACCAAGTCTCATGTAGACGAAGTTGTGAGCCGCCCACGATCGTATCGAAACGTCAGTTTCGCTTAATTAGCGTCACACATATACAGTCGGCAAGGGCGGTAGAAAGTAGAACTTTTCAGCACTGGTATTGAAAGATATTAATTTTCCATTCTGTTATTTTTGGTAGGGAAAAGTAGGCCGTTTCGTTTCTCCAGAAAGACAGGAAAAGGTTTATCTATAAAAATTAGGCAAAAAAAACTTAAGTTCAAATGTCAAGTCCATTTTTTAAAATATTTATTCAAAAAGTTTCACAAAATGCTTTATACATTTTTTTAGTTATAGTACTATAAAAATATGGAATTTTTTATTGAATTTATAAAAATACATTTTTTTCGTAATGTTTTATGTCTTTTTCCGATCTAAAGTCCCAAAATTTAAAATTTACAAAAAGTCTGAAAGTGTTCTATTTGATAAAAAATATAAAAATAACCGTTAAATAATTTATATTAAGGCTGGTACAAATTGTATTTAAAGTTTTTGTCCCCCTTCAAAGTTGGCCCAAAAAATCAGGGGGCAAAAACAATATTTTTTCAAAAAACTTTAATATTTCAATGAAAATTTAGGTGCAATCAGTTGAAATCAATTAAAAATGCATTCCCCTGCGTTTAGAACTATTTTAAGCATGTTTGGGTTGATTTAAAAATCCATTGAATTTTCGATGTTTAGTAACGCAAAATGTTTTTGCTTGCCAAAATTTTTGTTTTCGTCAAATCTTAAATTTTTGAAAACTAATAATTGCTTAACAACTGAACCAGTGTAAAATGCATTTTAAAACACTTTTTCCATGCAAATATGGCTTTTTATTCCAATATTTATTTTTTTGTTGCACTTCTAAAGAAAAAATATTTATAATATAATACTACAACTTTGTACAATATTGTTACACTCTAAAAAATAACCCTGCAAATTTAAAAAATGAAATTATAAAATAAAAAACAATTCTGAATGAAACAATGACCTTCTGGGTTTTTGCAAATTCGAAAAGTACATTAAATTTTCCATAAAATGACACGTCCCAATTTTTTTTACAGTCGAGTAACGGAAAATGGGAGGATTTTTAAAACTTTTTTAGTGTTCTTTGTTTTTCATGACAAAAATCGTTTTGTCGGAATTCTCAGTACGCCATCAAATCGCCATCAAACTAATGGTCCGATTTTCAATGTTAAAATATGAAACATTTGTGAAATTTTCCGATCTTTTCGAAAACAATATTTTCAAAATTTTCAAATCAAGACTAACATTTCAAAAAGGCCAAACATTCAATATTACGTCCTTTTAAAATGTTAGTCTTGATTTGAAAATTTTGAAAATATTGTTTTCGAAAAGATCGAAAAATTTCACAAATGTTTCAAATTTTAACATTGAAAATCGGACCATTAGTTAATGAGATATCGACATTGAAAAATGGTAGGCTGTTTGGGTGAGACTTAGAAAGCATCAATTTTCCTGTTTTTAAACCTTTGCATGGCAATATCTCAGCAACTAAGCGTCGTATCAGCAAAGTTCAAAAAAGCAAAATATAGAGAATTTTCTCAGCTTTTCAAAAATATTTTTTTCATAAGTGGGCAAACATGGGCACTAATTTTTTAAAATGAAAAACTGCGACTATTTTCAAAAAAGTTATTTAAAAATGGCTTTAATTTGAAAACGGTGCACTTTATCAAAAATTCACTAGAGTACTTTTTGATTGCAAATTTGATTTTACAACAAAAAATGAAGTTGAAAAATTTTTGCCACCAATATTTCGATTTTTTGAAAAAACCAGTATTGATTAGAAATTTCATAACTCGGTCAAAGATTTTTTGCACAACCTGGAAATATCTGAAAAGTTGACATTTTATGTCCTCTAAAACATATCAGAAAACGAAATAAAAATAAAAATAGTGTTTTATTTTTGCAAGTCAAGTTTTTGTGACAAAAATTTAAATAAAAAATTACCAAAATTTTTTTTACCGTACACCATTTTTTTCCAGTGTAGTCCGTAATCATACCTACAACTTTGCCGAAGATACCAAATCGATCAAAAAATTCCTTAAAAATATACAGATTTTTTAATTTTCATGCATCATTTTTGTATGGACAGCTGCCGGATCTGTATGGAAAATTATATGGACAAACAATGATGCAAAATGGCTTCTTTGGGCATACCGAAGGCACCAAAGTTTCAGTCGGATTTAAAAATACAAAAAAAAAATCGAATGACCGAAATCTGAGAGAACTGCTCTATAGGATTTTAACAATTTGTTCGTCGTTCCGAATTTCATTGACGGTTTTTCTCGATTTAGGAAACTGATTTTTTTTCTGTGCAGTACGGACTTCACAAGAAAAGATGTCTTAAAATAACGTTACCATCAGTAGGGTAAGAAAGAGATAAATTTCCTTCGAGATTTTCTTGATATCATTCTAGCACGTTTTCAATGCTTTTGCTGTTAGTACTTTTGAAAGAATGTTTATTCTAGCTGCATATTCTACAAATTTATTTCGATTTGAAGGATTGGTTTTTAGTCGCCGTATTGCAAATCTCTTCTGTCATCGTTAACAAACCTCCCCTAAACTTGAACTCTAATCCCAACCCATACGCAAATCCAGCTAGCAAAATAGCCTTCCACTCAGTTAGCAATCCCGATAAAACTGGCATCCCTGTGTTGCCACAATCAAAGACAAACTGCAATTACTCACCGGGTGAGCTCTGGTGGTGAAACTGGAGCTCGGCACAGCCGTCGTCATTACCGTTGGTATCGCAGCCCGCCACTCCAGCGGTCCCGCCAGAACCGGCACAGCAGTTATTCCCGGACGCCGCCGCCGTCGATAAGCTGCCACTCCCGGCTAATCCACCAATGACAGCAATGTTGTTGTTGTTGTTGGCGACCCGTTGCTGCTGCCCCAGACTTATCTGCGAGCCTGAAACCGGCGAAGTCGGTCCATTGCCATTGTGCTGCTGCTGCTGCTGCTGGAGGCCACCGGGGAAATTATTGACCGATCCGGCGTTGTCCTGGGCAACCGAGGAGGCGGCACTGCTCGAGTACTGCTGCTCTTCGCCGCTGGAGGCGCCACTGTTTGACAGCTGAGTTCCCGCGGCGGCGGGGGCCGCTACTGTGCTGGTTCCGACGTGACCACTTCCGCCTGCTACTCGGGACGGGCGGTTCTCTCGCATATAATCGCCGAAAAATATTCGTGACCTGTTGGGGGCAATGGAAAAACACAAAAGGGAAAAACGGGTCGTTAGTGATGTTTTGTTGTTGGAGTTTGGGATATTTTTGTTTTGTGTCGTTGTACCGGGAAGGGTTTTTGTTTTTTTTTTTCCTATTTTACATGTTGGAACTTTTGTTTCAATCGAAGTAATCGAAACCATTCTTCGAGGAATTTGGGTCAACGGGAATACGTTCTAGTGGCATACACAACTTTCGACATGTGTACATTCCATGATGGATATATTTTTTGCTGGAATTCATGAAGTGTTGATCAAACCGCAACAGCACGTACATTCTTTTCGACAAACCCATTTATGCTTCACAGAAAATCAATCAAAATACCTTTGATGAATCAAACCGGAAACTTTAGAGTTTTGTTCAGCGGGAATTTGGGGTAGATATCTCTTTTTTGGACCTACTATGCAAAGTAACGTGGTTCACGGATATATGAAAATATACAAAAGTGTTTAATTTCGAGCGCATCAACTGGAATTTTTAAGAACTATGACCCCAGAAGCTAGCCTAAAAATTTGAGCTCATTTGGTTAAGTTTAAGTTGCTCCAGTTTTGATCTGAAGTTAGTATTGAACTATAATCAATTTACTGTTTTCCCAAAAACCTAGTAAATTTTTCTAATCTTAGGTTTCTTATAGGTTTTAATCCGGGGAACAAATTTGTAGAACATCGCAAAGCGCTAGGACGTGATCCTGAAAAGATACAGGTTAATTTTTTAAGCATTTTTTGAACTTTGGACGAAAAAAGTAACCTCCAAAAAACATCTTGTATCTTTTCGAGATCATTTCCTAGCGCTTTGCGATGTTCTACAAAGCAATCAACTATTCAAATTTGACTAAAATGGGGTCGCCGAACTCCAATTTGATGTTAAAAGTATGGAAATATTTTTTTGTTTTGTTTTGGTCGTGATTCGATTATTCGAAGTTCCATACAAATCTTCGGATAGTCACACTTCGGATAGGGCGTCATCCATAAAGTATGTCACGCTAAAATCAGCCAAAATGTGTAACGCCACTCGTCAAAAACTGACCTGTCACTTTTTGTAGATGTGCAATTAGTGTAAACAAAGCGAAATAAACCATTTCAAGTGGTGCTGACAAGGAAATTCACAAAAAAATCCTCAACAGATTAATTTTCTCGGAGAAGTTCGGGAGCGATTATCTTTTGCGTGATTCGCGTCCTCGCTTTTTCGCGGGTGAAGAAAGTTTGCTCGCGAAAATGATTTTTTTTGCTATGCAAAATATGTTAAGCGTACATCAAAAATTCAGGAAGTCTTCATTTTCCATACATTTTTTGGCCTTTTTTGCAGGTTGCTATAACGAAACCATAACAACATTTTTACCTAGGTATTTAAAAAAGTGGGTTTTATAAAAAAAAACTGGGTATCAAAAAATTCCGTTTCCACATAGGTTGACTTGTGAATCAAGGACCAGTTCGAATGCCGATGGATTTTCCGACGACGTTATTCCGGGTTGGTAGGAAATTCCAACGAAACATCAATTCTATCGATACAAACGGTATTATATCCACTCCAAAATGTTTATTTAGCAACACTATGGTAATATATTGACATTCAGATAAATTAAAAATTTGTAAAATAAAGTTTAGATAAGATTTATATAGAATTTACAGAATAATATAAACTTTTATACTAAGTTGTCAGTTAACTTTATATTAAATCCACATTATTTTTTAAATCAGTCAAGGATGCCTATTAGGAGTTGGGACACTGGATTTATGGTGATTTGTCAACAAATAACTGTATTTGTGTTAATTTTTGAAAAGATATATTTATTATTTTTTAAATCTGAAAATATTTCAAAAAAAAATCAAACTTATAGTAAATATATGTGATTCTGTACCTTGAGGACGAATTTTCTGATTGATTTGGTGTCTTCCGCAAACTTGAAGGTTATTATTGAATATTACCGGAAAAAAATGGTACGCGGAAAAGATATCCGATTTTTTTACCTTTTGGTTAGGGTGACAATAAAAAAAATCGACATCAGGGATGCCCTCTGATTCGATTCCTTAGGCAAAAATAAGTATTTGTGCAAATTTTGAGCCAAATCGGTTAAGGTTAAGGGGTCGCAAAAATGTGTGCAGAAAAACATCGCTTCACTATTTTTTTGCCAGGCGGCGCGGGTCTCACCAAAAATTGTTTAAGTGTGAGATTCTTGAAAGAAATTTAATTTCCTACAACTTTGTCCAAGAATGCAAAACGATCCGAGTTGATCCTGATTTTTATTTTCTAATATACTTCCTACATACCCCTTAAATACTTTCAAGTATACATATAAGCTGATTTCTTTTCATCGCATTGCTCATCAGGATCAACTCGGATCTTCTAGCACTCTTCGACAAAGTTGTAGGAAATTAAATTTCCTACCAGAATCTCCCACTTGGACAATGCACAGTGGTCCAGATCGCAAAATTAAGTGGAAAATGGATTTTCCGAAAAATGGTGACGTTTTGGAGCTTTGGTGTCTTCAGAAGAGTTGTTGCAAATGGAAAAGGGCAACTTTTGGTTTGGTTCAAAATTAGGGTGGTTCACGATTAGGGTGATTTTGAAAATCTAACTTTTCAGGAATATTTTTGGGAATTTTTATGTCTTCTAAAAAGTTGTTGGGCTGGCCAATTCAAGCAACTTTGTCGAAGACACCAAAATTTTATCTCGTAATCTACGTGTTCTATGACCAAATTTATAGATATTTTTTTTCATGTAATTTTGCCCGCTGAATATGAATCTGCCCTCAGAATTGAGCCAAAATGTCAACAAATCGATTTTTGGCCATATTTTGGGTTTAAATGATAATTTTACATGGAAACCGGAATTTTACATCCTCGACGGACCCTTGGATTAAATGATAATTTTACATGGAAACCCAAAATATGGCCAAAAATCGATTTGTTGACACTTTGGCTCAATTCTGAGGGCAGATTCAGATTCAGCGGGCAAAATTACATGGAAAAACATATATTTGGACAATTTTCGAATTTCGTTAGGGTGGTCCCATATGGTTTTCCCTTGAAAATTAGACTTTTTCAAATGAAGATATCTCGAGTTTAAAGAAAAACACCCCTGAGATTTTTTCAGCGTTTGTAGTGCTAGATCTCCTCTTTCAAATGCAACCTGGTGCTTAAAATTTGGCTTGCGCCTTTTCGAGATATTTAAGTTTTAAATTTGCATCTTTTTTACCTTAAAATGGCTGTAACTTTTGACCCTTAAGTCCAAATTGACATGTCAAAAAAAGAAAATGTTCGTTTTTTAGAGTTCTAAAAGTGCTCGCAATACCACTTTTCTCTAAAAGTTAACCCTGAATTGCCACGTTCAAAAAACTGATTTTTGAAGGTTTGCTCAGATGCTTTCTATAAATTTGGTCATAGAAGGCGTAGATTACGAGATAAAATTTTGGTGTCTTCGACAAAGTTGCTTGAATTGGCCAGCCCAACAACTTTTTAGAAGACATAAAAATTCCCAAAAATATTCCTGAAAAGTTAGATTTTCAAAATCACCCTAATCGTGAACCACCCTAATTTTGAACCAAACCAAAAGTTGGCCCTTTCCATTTGCAACAACTCTTCTGGAGACACCAAAGCTCCAAAACATCACCATTTTTCGGAAAATCCATTTTCCACTTAATTTTGCGATCTGGACCACTGTGCAATGTTGGGCGAGACCTGCGCCACCATCTGCCAAAATCCTGAAGCGATGTTTTAACCCATACATTTTCGCGATTTTCCCCATATAAACTTCAACGATAAAAAGCGACCCCTTGACCTTAACCGATTTGGCTCAAAATCGGCACAGTTACTTATTATTGCCTAAAGCATCGAGCAAGGGGGTATCTCAGCAGATTTTCAATTTTTCTTGTCACCCTGATGATGGTGCAAATACTGGTTCCGGAGATAAGATTTTTTGAACAAATAATGTTTTATGAAAATGTCGAAATTTTTTTTTTTTAAATAATCATTTGACAAAACCGTTCTCGAGACATAGCCTCATTTGGGTATATATTTTCGATTTCATTTCTTACTTCAATACTTCTCGAAAAGAAAATATATATTTTTGAAAAGCTGAGAAAATTTCACAACAACAATTTTCTATTTGAGACCTTGAAAATTAAACATCGATTCGAATTCTTTGTGAGGCTTTATCCCAGAAACGAACAGTCAGATTTTCAAGGTCAGCTTATCAACAATATTTTTTCAAAGTTGGCGTTCCTTCATAATTTTTTTTTAAATGTTTGAATTTATGTGATAGCTACTTTTAATCCAAAACTAACTTAATCCACCTATATGGTTGGAGCCTTCCTCACTCATTACCAACAATGCACAGTGGGCGAAATGGAACCCAAAATCGGACTTAATTGAACGCGGCTGGTTCCCTGGTATGAAAAATAGTGTTTCTTATGTAAAAAAATCCGGGGAATCGATTGGTGATGGTTTTATCCACCGCACGAAACGGCAAAGGGTCCATTTTGCCCCAGTTTTCCATTTTTTTACATTTTTTCTTGAAAATCGGTCTGTATTTAGAGCGGAGACTTTAGGCGGCCATCCAAAATGCACTTAACTTATGTGAAAATGTCCCAGGAACCCAGTAAAAATAACCACTTGCACCGCAAAAATCATCTAGGGTCCATTTAACCACAATTCCGCTATAAAAGCATTTTTGGCCGTTTTCAAATGTTAGGTCAGATTTTAAAAATCTGAAAATATTTTTATCGTAAAGATCAGACAATTTCACATAAGAATGACGATTTGCACTTGATAGTTTAACACATTTATGTTGATAAAAATAAAAATTATGTAAAAGGCAGTTTATTCTGCGTTTGGGAAAATAGGCCCAAAACTGATTCTTCAATCTTTATATTTAGTTTAATTTCTACATCAACATAAATGTGTCAAACAATTAAGTGCAAATCGTCATTCTTGTGTAAAATTGTCTGATCTTTACGATAAAAATATTTTCAGATTTTTAAAATCTGACCTAACATTTGAAAACGGCCAAAAATGCTTTTATAGCGGAATTGGGGTTAAATGGACCCTAGATGATTTTTGCGGTGCAAGTGATTATTTTTACTGGATTCCTGAGACATTTTCACATAAGTTAAGTGCATTTTGGATGGCCGCATAAAGCCTCCGCTCTAAATACAGACCAATCGGTCGGAAAAAATGTAAAAAAATGGGGAATTGGGGCAAAATGGACCCTTTGCCGTTTCGTGCGGTGGATGAAACCATCACCAATCGATTCCTCGGATTTTTTTACATAAGAAACACTATTTTTCATACCAGGGAACGCGCCGCTTTCAATTAAGTCCGATTTTGGTTTCCATTTCGCCCACTGTGCAATGGCTGTACACAAATTTCATCTATTTTTTAGATCCGGAATAAAAAAGTACATAAACATCACTTAAGTGGCCATATCTCAAGACAGGGTTGCCAGATCTTCAATGTTTTGGACTCGTTGGAAAGGTCTTTCGATAACCTAACCAACGATCGGTCGAATGGTGGATCCGGACATAGTTTACATCCAATTAAGTGAGATCCGGCTTCCAAAAAGTACATAAATATCACTTAAGTGGCCATATCTCGAGACAGGGTTGCCAGATCTTCAATGTTTTGTACTCGTTGGAAAGGTCTTTTGATAATCTAACCAACGATGGGTCGGATGATGGAAATGATGATGGACCTGGACATAGTTTACATACATTTAAGTGAGATCCGGATATATGTAAAAACCCATTGTTATACATAACTTTTGAACTACTTATCGAAACTTCAATCTGTATAAAACTCGATCTATTGGACCCAAAACCAAGTCGAATGCAACAGGTTTGGGTCAAATCGGTTCAGCCAGTGCCGAGAAACATGAGCTAGTTTGTTGGTCACATTAATACATACACACACACATACACACAGACATTTGTTCAGTTTTCGATTCTGAGTCGATATGTATAGCATGCTAAGGAAAATTTGATGCTTTTTGAGGGAAAACCGATGATTCCGGAGACATCGGATGTTTTGCCGATGCGCCAGGTCTAGGGACAACGAATCCATATGCTCTCTTCGGGAAAAGTGTTCTCCGGACCATTCCCCATAGGCCTGACCATACCAGAAGTTGGCGCGTTAGTTTCCCAGATCTGTAGGAGCGCTTGAACAAAAAGTTCAAATTTCCGATAGTAATTCCCATGTAAACTTTAACCCTGATGCGCGCAGCCAGTTTACAACCAAATGAGCTGATATTTGGCATGAGAGCCCCTATGGGCATGCCCTACAAGGGGAACCATACTAAAACTTGATCGGAGAACTTTTTGAAAAACGTACCCACCCTAATATGTATACATGAAGGTGGGTCTACGACGTTTTTAAACAAAGTTCATTTTTAGAGCAGGATTGTAGCCTTACCTCAGTGAGGAAGGCAAAACGATGCACTTTATCCAAAATTCGGTGAAGTACTTTTTCAATTGCAAATTTAATTAAGCACCAAAAAAATTAATTTTGAAATTTTGTAACCTTCTTTTCAGTAAAAAAAAACTTTTTTTCAAAAATTCGTGCCTTTGGAACGAAATATTGCGCCATCAAGCACTTTGGCTCAAAATAATACTTATTTAAGGAATCCAACTTTTAGTGAAAAAAGTTAAATAAAGGAATGGGTCAAAACACAGATTTTCATTTATTTCCGTAAACATTTTGAATGACCAGCCCGCAAAATTGTATGGAGACTTGTATGGAAAAACGAATGATGCAAAATTGTTTCTTTTGACAGTTAGGCAAAGTTTCATAAAAAATCGTGAAATAAGTTTTGGAAATCGAAAGAACTACTCATTTTACAATCCTCTAGGATGGATAATCAGAATTAATAATTAAAAGACAAATAAAGGAATTCAAAAAGCAAAATAAAAATATTCATATTTTCCCTCAGAATCTTCCATTTTATAACAAATAATTCGATGAATAGATTGCAATTTCGCGATCAAATCCATTTGTGATCCCATTGTTTGCGAGCATTGGAATTAAATTGAATTTTCCACGTACCGTTTTGTGTGTTAATTGAAAGTGCACACAGTAGATATCGAGTCCGGTGGTGACAGGTGTGCATTTAAATCAAATCAATATTTGCCTACCCATTTGCAAACGTGCGTTTGTCAATGATCGAATGGATGCGTGGGCAAATTAATCTCCATTGATGGGATTTAAAACAAAAAACAAAAAAGTGTGTGTTTAAAAGCAAACACTTCTGTGAATATGACAAATGAAACGTTTGATTGGTGGGTGCAGTTATTAATTGTATTCAGCATCGAACAAGAATGTGTATGGATTGATTCGAATCCGTTAATATTTCTGGATATTCCATCCATTTTTTACCTTCAGATCAGGTTGAATAGAGAAAACATTCCCAGAAAAGCATTCAGTTCAACTCAGGCCGTTTCTGTTGAATTTAAATTTGAGCTACAGTTCAGATGCAGGCCAACGTATTATCAGCAATTCAACATAATCTGATAAATAAACTTCAAAAGCATGTATCCAACTGTTGGAAAGGCTTTATACAGCAACAAAAGAGATGGGATCGGAACTCATTTTGTTTGCTCGAATAATGGGATTCTCTATGACCAAAAATACATTTTCCATCATTGGATTTTCAACATTACGAAATATTTTTTTTCTGTTCAATTTTTTTTTCATTTTTTTGTTCTGTTTGTTCTGTTTGTTCTGTTTGCTCTGTTTGTTCTGTTTTTTAGCTGTTTGACGATCAGTGTAAAATTACGATTTTTTTTTATGTTAATGATAATTGTCTCTCCAATCACTCTACCGACTGCAATTAAACGTTAAATGTCGCTGCCCTTGCCCCCAATTAAAACGTATAATTCCATCCATACTCACTGGTAATCCGGTGGAACCTGGGGAGAGTACTTCCTTCGGTGGTGATAGGGAACATTTCCAACCGGCATTGGCACCCGGTCCGCGAACACTCAAACTACGCCCCAAACTCCTCCTCCTACTCCCCCCCTTTTAACTCTTCCTCCTTCTCTTTTGCTCTTCCTGTTGCTACTCTTCCGTTCACCAAGTATCCACCAAATCGCAGCAATTAAACGATTCGAAATTCGATTTCACCATCCCCAACTCCACGGCCAATTTCCGGGCCTTCCTGAGCCTGGCCACCACCACCGCGAACCACACTAAAAGCTCATTTTAATTGTTTTCACTGAATTTTTCATGTATTTTCCCCCCACGAATCCGATTCGCCGCCGCCGTCGATTTCAAATCCGATTAGTTGGCCGTTTCCGGTCCGACGGAGACGCGGTCACCGGGGCGGAACATTTGCATCGATCAAATCAAATCACGAACCGCTCCACGTGACACAATCTCTGCAGTAGTGTGCTGCGACCTCCAACCGACTAAACAAAAATATTTACGCTTTAGATTTATTTAAATTGAGCTACCCCTCGCCGCGAGGGGTCGTCCAACGCGACCGAGCTGGCAACCCTGCCCACTTCTACCTTTGATCTAGCTTTAATTAACATAACTCATTTACGCGCCGTTATTATTATTCACTTTTTGACCTCCAACCACTCTCGTTGGCACGTGTCTCGAGGTCCCCCCCCCCCCCCCTCTCCTATAACACCTCTCTCTCTCCGGTGGAAGTAAACGAACCCCTGCGGGATTCTTCCAAGAATCGGAAAGCAATTACAAAACTTGTACCCCGACGGCAGGCAGGCGAGGCTGGCAGGACTGGCAACAGTGACGCGAATCTTTGAAAAGGCAGAAAGGTGCCCGGAATACAATGAGCTGCGAATTTTCACGATTTTTTTTTCGAAAAGCTGGCAGCACTGATTTTTTTCTAAATTTTGGTGAAACATGTACAGAGAACACCCCCCAAAAAAAACTTTCATGTGAACTTTGGAGAATTACTTTGGTGTCTGATGGGTGTGGGAGAGGTGAGTAGACCCCTTAACCACAGGGAACAAACAAGATTCGTGGCGGTTAAACTTTTTGATATAAACGCCGCCGCCGTCGAGAGGCGGCTTATTTATGTAGGACTGTACTTTCTTGGAGTGACTTCTTGATCCGGGAGTGTCAAATATAAATGGCTGGCGGCCGTTGTCGGTGAGTCTTTTAGAGGGCCTTGCGATTTACTTTGAGATTTGTTCTGGAGAGTTTAATGACAGTTGCAGAAAGTGATAAATTTTGGACGTGGTCAAGGAGAGAGCATTAGTGGAAATAAATCCATTCCCATCACTCTAAGCGGTGGTGTCTGAATGATGCTCGATGATCCGGGGTGTTCCTTGAAATTTACTAAAACCAAGGACACTAATCAGTAGAGCAGCTTTTTGAGAACATAACTGTTTAATGTGTCTTTTACCAAAAGTTTTTTTTCTATTTCCTTTACCAGCATTTTACAAAAATATTTTTAAAGTCTTTTCCCGTCTGACGAGAATGCTCTGTTGCCAACGCAATTTCTATTGCTGGCCTACATTTTTTCTTTCAGCACACTTTTGTGGATTAAACTAATAAAAAGTTGCATTTCCAGAGGAAGTTTCCTGGCATAACCCTTACACGCGCTGCTGGAGGAGCCTTTGTTCTTTATTTCTAGAGTTTTTTTTAAAGGTCCTATAAGCTATTGCCTTTCATATGTTAATTGGACCTATTAAAAAAAAATGTTTTGGGCCAAGTTTTTCTATTTCTGCTCATAATTTTGAATAAAAGATAACAACACAACAATAACACTTAAAAAACTATAAGAAATATATATTTATTTTTAATAAAAGCTGAGAGGAAAATTAACAATCTTTGTTTGAAAACCATATTTTATTATACCAACACCCAAAGTTAAAGAACGAGGGGATAGTCCTCACGAAAAGAAACGTGAGGAAAGTACTATTTTGCGAGAGTATAGACCTCTCGCGTGTTCATTCGTTCATTGAAACAGTTCATCCTATTGAGTGGCTTATATGGACAAATGACCGCCACTTATTCACCGAACCATGGTGGCCCATACGGCAAAGGCACGGTTCAATATGCCGAAGGTCTTGGGTTCGAGTCTCGGTACCGGTACTTTTTTTTTTGACAGATGAACTTTTTTAAAAAATGAACCCATGAGTAAAGTGCTCTCGGTAATTTCGGGATTTATCCTCTCCGTCCGCACACAGTACCATTTTACTACCGAATCGTGCTCTTTATCCTCTCGTTTGCCGATGCCCAGTTCTGGGTGTAAACTAAATATTTCTATGGAAGTTTTTTACTAAGCTGGAGAATTTTGTATGATAATGAAAACATACACCCAAACGGCGGTCGCATGATTGTGATGCATGGCAGCATGAAAGTATATCAGAATCTGCATGAAAACTGTCCTCATGCATTTTTTGCGATATAGGGGTATGACATTTTTGCCCGTTACCGACAATTATCGACATTACCGACGGCTTTTTGGTTGTATTTCACAAAAAAAACCCTTATCAGAACGAGGATTGAACCACCAACTTCTTGGTTATTGATCCGACACGCTACCACCGCGCCATGGACGCTTGATGAATTGTGAGATACAGAGCACCAACATATCCTTTTTTCTGGAGTGTTGCTCGGAGGCGCACTAGCATTATATGTGTTGGTGAGAACTGCAGATCGCTGAAATGTTTACACGCGGGCAAAAATGATCTACGGGCTTGCTGCAAAAAATGTTATAAAATGTGACATTTTCTGCAGCAAATCCACTGTTGCAGATTTTGAGATATATTTTTCCTTTGGGTGTAGAAAAAATAAAGATTTTTAATTTCCAAATACGTAGTTGAATTCAATAGAAGGTTATGTGTGGTGAGTCACCCAAAACCTCTTATACGCAAATGGACCGACGTTTTACTTCCCCATCCGATAGAAGACCAGGAGGATAAGGCGGGAATCGAACCCGCGCCCCATGGCAACTTAAGGATCGGCAGTCGAAGCCACTAACCACCGCGCCACGAGGCCCTCGATCTTTGGTGGTATTAATTTAGAATATATTTGACTCAATTATTTTTTTTACTTTTTAAACATTTAGAGTTTTTAAGTCAAAAAAGCACCTCCGTGTAAGCACGAGAGCAAGCAGCAGTCAAGTGCTCAGTGCTCCATCGTTTTTTCGAAATTTTTCGCCGTAATTTACCGTGATTACCCGCGAGTTTGCTCCTGCAGCATGCCAAAGGCCGGCCGTGGCCGTGGCAGTTCGAATGCGGCCTCGAAAAACCCACGAAGTTCGTCTACCGGCCGTGTGCAAAAAGGTAAACGAACCAACGCCGTGTCGACCGCCATCGCGCAGGGGAGCGTGAGCGCAGAAGGCATCGACAAAAAGTTACTACATCCCGGATATGTTCCGAGATCACCAGTGCGAACCCGTTCAGGTACTTCCGGTGCCACGACCAACACGTCAACATCCGCCAACATTCCCATCAGGAACGAGTTCCAGATGCTGAGCGACGACGAAGAAAACAACAACACCGACGGTAGCAGCACTACCGACGACGACGAATACGATGGACGTGCACGGAAGAAAGTGCCGAACAATTCCCCAAAGGAACGTAGACCACCTCCAATTTTTGTTTTGGACGCGTTGGCGGACGATATTGACGAGTTGCTGGAAGGCCTCGGATATTGTCTGAAAATCGGTAAGTCGTCAGTGCAAGTCTACACATTTGACAACAAGAACTTCGACCTGGTTGTGGAGAAATTGAAGAATAAAAACTTCAAGTTCTACACATTCGACCCCGTGCAGAAGACAGCCGTTAAGGTCGTCTTGCAGGGGTACCAAGACCGCCCGATCTCCGACCTCAAGAAGGACCTCTCGGGTGCTGGAATAACGCCGCGTGACATAAAAGTCCTCTCGCGGAAGACAACAGTCACAGGTACACACACACTGTACCTGTTGTACTTCGACCGCGGCACCGTCAAGATTCAAGACCTGCGACGAACTAAGGCGTTGGACGGGTTTTGGGTAAACTGGCGGTTCTACTCAAAGAACCCGTCGGACGCTGCACAATGCCACCGTTGCCAGAAATTCGGCCACGGCTCGCGGAACTGCAACCTCCCGCCCCGCTGTGTGAAGTGCGGTGAAACACACCTCTCTGAGGTGTGTGCACTGCCGTGCAAGGCGGACCTGGGGGACAAGGCAGCGCAAACCAAGGCGCGCATTAAGTGCGCCAACTGTGGAGGTAACCATACCAGCAACTACCGTGGATGCAGTGCATGAAAAAATTACCTCGAGGAGCAGGAAAAGAGGAAGAAGAAAGCAGCAGCGTCCCACCCTCCTCAGCGAAGTACGAGCGTAACCGTGCCGGCTGCTGGGCAGCGTACGGTTCACGCGGACAACTCAGCATTCCCCCCTGGCTGGGGGCGATCGTTTGCCAGCGTGGTTGCTGCCGGTAGCGGCAATGCGGCCCAGCAAGAAGTCACCGGGGAAGATCTCTTCACCCTGCCAGAGTTCTTTGCTCTCGCGGGGGAGATGATGTCGAGGTTTCGGACCTGCCGTAACAAGGTGGAGCAATTTCTAGCCCTTGGGGAGCTGATGATCAAGCACATCTACAAAGGATAAAATACTGTGATATAGTTATAAGCTTTTTCTCTTTCTTTCCCCTTTCCTTTGCAATTTAAGCAAGTTTTTTTTTTAATTTTTCTTGCTCTTGTTAGTGCCATAGTTATAGAAATAATTGTTCCAAAATGGATTATGATGCAACACACAGCTGAAAGGAACTCCAAAACTCTGTTATGAATTGCAAAAGAACTGATTGTATCTTGATTATTAACCAATAAAACCGAATTGAATTGAAAAAGTCAAAAAAGCTAAGGGGTTTCCTCTGTTTGTAGGACCTTTAAAAAAAACTAACTTAATCCACCTATGTGGTTGGAGCCTTCCTCACTCATTACTAGAGCTGGAACTTCGGATTTCCGGATAATTTGCAGCATTGATAATTCTATTAGAAAATGATCTAACTCATACATGTCAGCTTTTTTTCACGACTGTGGGGCAACATTAAGACGAAACAAAATAATTTTACCGGAATTCAAATGACCTTTAATTTTGTATCACATGATTTATGGTCGAATACTTTTATCCGAAAAACTATCCGATCCGTTATATTTGTATTCTTAAATCTTTTTTGGGTTTCTCAATAATTTTTATCCAAATAATTTTCAGTTCTGATAAGATTTTCGTACATCTCTTTTGATTTGGTTCGATTGAAAAGATGATATCTGATTTTATATAGAAACAATTGTAAATTATCCGGTTATCCAAAGTCCCAGCTCTACTCATTACCAACAATGGCTGTACACAAATTCCGGAATAAAAAAGTACATAAATATCACTTAAGTGGCCATATCTCGAGACAGGGTTACCAGATCACCAATGTTTTGGGCTCGTTGGAAAGGTCTTTTGATAACCTAACCAACGATGGGTTGGATGATTGACCCGGACATAGTTTACATACATTTAAGTGAGATCCGGATTTATGTGAAAACACATTTTTATACATAACTTTTGAACTACTTATCGAAACTTCAATCTGTATAAAACTCGATCTATGGGACCCAAAACCAAGTCGAATGCAACAGGTTCGGGTCAAATCGGTTCAGCCAGTGCCGAGAAACATGAGCTAGTTTGTTGGTCACATACATACATACACACACACATACACACAGACATTTGTTCAGTTTTCGATTCTGAGTCGATATGTATACATGAAGGTGGGTCTACGACGTTTTTAAACAAAGTTCATTTTTAGAGCAGGATTATAGCCTTATTTTCAGTGAGGAAGGCAAAAAGACTTCTGATTTGCATTTAAAATTGTAGAAATTGAACTTAAAAATCCCTGGGTGAGATTAAAGACATTGTGTGCTTCGAATTAGTTAGATCTTTTTATATGAAGCGTGGACAGTCGCCAAACCATTGGCGCCACCCACAGCCTCCAATTTTTTTTATATTATCGTGAACTTTCGACTATTTTATATTTTTCAGAAGAATAAAATAACACCAAAAGTAATTATTGCTTCGACCAAGTTGAAGAAGTTTACTCGATACTGTTAACCCTAAATAGTCCAAGATTTTTGTTAAACCGTTTTCAGGGTTTTATTTCTACGAGAATGAGGCAGTTATGTTTTTGGCTTTCTTCTCGATTTTTATATTTTTATATGTTTATGAATTCTGTGTTTTTTCATTCATGTCGAACAAATCTTAAAGTTTTGTTCAATCTTTAAATTTATGATTATAAACTTTATGTTTGACTGTTAAATTGAAACATTTTATGTTGTCTTGGGAGTAATACTTTTGGAGGTTAATTTACCGTACGGACTGACTTGCTTCCAACTTGCCAGAGGACTTGCTTTTAGCTTCAATTGCTCAATTTCAGGGAATTCCAAGCCGAGTTCGCTTACTTTTTTTTCAAAAACCATTTGTCCATTGCAGCAAAGAATTCGGTGAACTGCACTTGAATTATTATTTTCCTCTGGTTTTCTCTCCTTTGAAAAAAAATATGACGAACGAGAAAAACCTCGTCAATCTGCATAAAATATTTACCACGTCCTCTCACGCCTCACTCCTCCCGTTTCTTCACTCCTCACACTCATTCACATGTCAAACATGCGGGAACCAAACACCAACACACACGCCAACGCTGGCTCTGCTTACCAACTAACCAAACCAGCTCTTGGGGAAAATCCTCACGCAAAAGTGTGATGGTTGGAAAAAAGCACACAGTTTCGAGGAAAACACCAAAGCATACACACTCACAGACGATTTTTTTTTTCATGAGTCAAGGATGAAAAACGGACTTGGGACAACTTTTCAGAAACACACGAAGCTTCATCCTACGTGTTGTGAGAATTCTCAACGATTTTTTAAAGTTTTATTTTTTTTGTTTTTGATATTTTCCCCTGACTCAATTCTCACTCATCTTTTGCTTAATTGTGAGTATCATTGAGATTCTCAATCACATTTGAACGACCCTCGCGCGCTCACTTCTAATCATTTGCTTTAGTAGTGTGCGTGAGCGCCGTGTAAAATGTGACAGTTGGTTGCGCTCCAGCAAAGAGAGAGCGCTTTCTCAGGATTTAATTTGCGGTGAATTTCGTTTTGAAACCAGGTAGTCTGATCATTTGAATGACAAAATTAAATGTTTATGTTGAAGTCAAACAAAATTGCACAAATTTCAATTTCTTCGAGAATCACTCAAGCCTAGAGAAATCCATCTTGGCTGCCCTGCTGATGATGATGCTGACAAAGTTGACAGCCTGAAAGCAACCACCCACTCACACACTTTGTCGCACACGCTCGATCAGCTGAAAAGATGCAGACAATTTTCCGACAGTTTTTCATCCGCATTCAGCTGAGGAGTGTGGGGTGAGCAAAGTGCATGCAGTTTTCGGGCGCTTTGTTTAAACAAAGAGCAAAACGAGCCAATTTCACGCGAAATTTGATTTCATTTGATTCGATTCAGAGAAAATTGTGTTTTTATTTGCATAAATTATTTATTCACCGCTCACACACTCTCTCACCTGGATTCGATGCAGAGAAATCACTAATTCGACGAACCCGTTCGAGTCAGAAAATAGTCGAAACCGTGGACGTGGTAATTTTGCATTCACGGAAATAATGGAAATGAAACGCCAATCAAATGGTTCGAATTAGGCGTGAAGGAAACGCGCGTGGCAATCAATCCTGCGCCCCCGCGATTAATGAAGTGATTTAATTTGATTGGTTTCGAACCAGCATTACAGTCCAGACTCGATTATCCGAATCCGAACATCGGATAATCAAATCATGAACAAAAAAAAATCGTTTTTTTTTTCTTTTTCTTGTTTAAAACATCAAATTCGAGTTCTACGACCCTATTGAAGTCAAATCTGAATAGTTGATTGCCTATTAAATATTAAAATGTTTTTTTTCAATATTTCGTCACCGCCATATTGGCCGCCATCTTGAATTTAAATATTTAAAATCACTTTAGCGTAGTTTCGGGGTCATACTTAAGCTCTACAATCAAAAATCAGACAACAAAAAAACCCGTTGGCGTCGCGAGCATTGAAAACTTTGAAACGATATAAACGATGAAAAGCTTAGAAAGCTCCTATTGGAATCCAATGAACACTGTTAAATAAACTTACGAAATCACGAAAAAAATAAGTTTACATTTAGGCGATTTTAGGAGCACACGGAAAACAAATTGATTGTAGCCGGATGAATGTCCTATGTCACAAAAGTTTTTGCATAAACATTGGACAGTTACGCAAAAACGGACAGGGCAAAAGAAACCGAAAAGCTACGATATCTTACATGTTGTAGGAAACATCGGTAGACAAGCTACTACAAAACGAGTATATCTCGAGCCACAAAATATATGCGCCAGTATACGAAGCTCACCTTGACAACTTGTCGACATGGCGACGAAGCGTCGAAAATCGATGCAGTGTGATTTTTTTGCGATTTTTCCGATTAAAATTCATGCTGCATTGTTATATTTACGAAGATGAAAATGATGTCCAGCCATAAAGTAAAACCTATACCTTTCTTTAGTAAGAAAGGCAAAAATCAAGTCAAAAAAATTGTAGGGGAAATATACCCTTTCTAATCAAACACCTATCTTCGTCATATGGAGAGTTTGATGCTCGATTAAAGCTCCAAAAACACTATTTAGGCTGTAAACTTACCAGCAACAGCACCGCCTCGAGTAAGCACGCAAATGTATGCCACTTACTGGCCAAAAAGATCAAATTTAATGCACTTTTGATCATAATTTCTATTTTGCGAGACCATTTCTCATCATTTTGGTGACACACACATTCACACGCAAGATGAGAGGTTAACTGCTTAATGAAAGTCGCCATCAATATCTTTTCACTTGCGCTAACGATTTCAAAGCGCTTAAGATATAAAATTGCTTCCAACTACCGGCTACATGTTCTTTTGACCGTTACTTAGTCACTCACTTGAAAAATAATCCCGAAACATGTAAATATTTAGCAAGCGCCATCAAAAAACCAAACGCGCTAAGTCTTTTGACGTTTCAATTTTGACCATCCATTCTAATCGAAAGCTGAAGAAAACCGAGCGAGAAGCGAAGGCAAATAAAGAACAAAGGGTGGCCACCAACACCACCAGCAGCGCTTGTGGTGTTGCCAGGAAACTTTCTCTATAAATGCTACTTTTCGTGAGTGTTCGCTCAAAATTTCATCAATTTTGGCAGCACGAAGCAGACCCAAACGAGCGTTGGAAGAAAAAAAGAACTAAGCTGAAAATACAAAAATGGGTGTGGCCCAATGCACACGACTGATTAGAATGTGTTTTTGAAATATTTTTTTTTAAATGCTTGTAAAAGGAATAGCATAACTTTTAATAAAAGTGAAAATAAACAGAAATGTTCACAAAAAGTTGCTTTACTCGTTGGTGTTCTTGGTTTAAGTAAATTTCAAGGAACACTCCAGATTATTCAGCATCATTCAAACAAGACCGCTTATTAGGCTTAAAATGGGTTTATTTCCCCTATGTGTGAAATCAAATGTTGCGAGTTTTTGTCCCCTGCAACATATCGAAAAAAAAACTCGAAAATCTAAAAATACATATTTTTGGAAATTTAGTTTTTGTGAAAAAAAGTTAATTGAAAAATCAGCAAAACAAATTTTCCGAGTTTCTATTTTTTCTGAATATTCTTCAACAATACCTGCAACTTTGCTGAAGACACCAAACTGATCAGAAAACTCATTAAAAAGTTACAGATTTTTAAAAATGTATGGATTACTTTTGTACAGTATGTAAAAACAAGTATTTACACCCCTTGGGCACTACACTCAAAAAAATTAGTTCGCGTAAACGTGAACAGAGTTCATGCCAACGGGAACCAGGAAGAAAACTGTTCACTTTCATGGTGCAATGCACTTTAAAAGTTGAACAGTTTTCTTCCTGGTTCCCGGTGGCATGAACTCTGTTCACGTTTACGCGAACTCATTTTTTTGAGTGTATGCACATATTATGTATTATGCAAACAATTCAAAGTTTGACATAAATCTAGTACTACGTTTTGTTTGGAAATTCAGGCCGAACATTTTGCTACAAAAGCTCATGAAAAGATGATTTCTATAAAAAGTTCTATAGCAAATACTATTACAAAAATCAAAAAAGGTGCAAAAAAAATTGTACACCTTTCTAAAAATTAACATAAATATAGTTATTTGTTGAAAAATCACCATAAATCCAGTGTCACAACTCCAAATGGGCATCCTTGACTGATATTAAAAATAACTTGGATTGAATATAAAGTTTACTAACTACTTAGTATACAATTTTATGTAACTCTGGAAATTCTATATCAAACTTATCTAAACTTAATTCTGCAAACTTTTATTTACCGTCAGTGGGGGTGACTATGGGTCAAAACACGTAATTTCTTAATAACAAAAACAATTTAAATAACATTGAAAATCTTACACTAGATTTGTTCTTAGATAGTTTACTAACATTTTCCCAAAATATGGTGGATTTTGATGAACACTACCTTAAATGCCAATAGTTTGAAAATTGACCCAATCTCACCCCTTATTGGGGGTGACATTGGGTCAAATGAAACTAAAATGATGCTCAAATACAACGATATGGTAAAAACAAGTCATTCAACAGTGTTTCTTGTTCGAGGGAATCGTATTGACACGCTACAATGTTTGAAGTAGAGATTTGCAAACATTTGGGTAGTTTTCGAGCAATTCTAACAAAATTATTAGAAAAATGATTTTTCGAGAGGTCATTTTTGGCCAAAAACGTAACCCAACTTTAGACATCTGCCAAAATAACAGGATTTGTTCTTGGAACGAGATTTTTTCAGCGAAGTCATCTTAAGATGTCCCCTACACAACCCTCTTAACAGAATTCAGTTTCATTGTGAATAACCTGAGAAATGGTAAAATCCGTAAAAAATCACTTTGACCCAATCTCACCCCCCAGACCCAATGTCACCCCCACTGACGGTACCCAAACATCTAGGTTGTCTATAAAACCCACGTTTTTAAATACCTAGGTAAAAATGTTGTTTTGGTTTCGTTTGAGCAACCTGCCAAAAAGGCCAAAAATCTATGCAAAATTAAGACTTTCTGTAATGTTTGTCCACGTCGATCTATAGATATACTTGTTTTAACCAGATATTGAAATTTTTTCTGGGCACCTTTCAAATGCCTTTCTAAAAATGTATAAGTGTATTATTTTTTTTTTTCAAAATCCACCCTTTTATTAAAATATTCCGGGCATTAGCCAAATTGTTTTTTAGGCTAGACTTTTGATAATTTTTAATATGAAAATATGGGACCCCAAGACGGATCGAATGAAACCCAAACGGTAAAAATTAGTTCAGCCATAAAGAGATAATCGAGTGACAGGTGGGTTTAGGAAATCGAATTTATAACTTCATACTTCGAGTGATTTGTAGCTTTTTCCTAATTCAATTAATTAAAACTGAATTAAAACTGAAAAAAAAATCCTCAAACAAAACCATCTAGTAACTTACATTACCCTAATTGAATGCTAGCCCTAACATATTTTCCCCATCAAGTTATGACTACCATAATGAATAGCTTGGTCTCTGCTCGGTCTGCTCCACCATGCTGCTGCCCACAGTTGCTAAAACATGACATTCCCGCAGAAAATTCCTTTTTTCTCCATTTTCTGCCCTCCCCCACCCGAGCCCCACATCCGCTTTACCGCTCGTCCTCGGACAAACACACACACACACACACACACACACACACACACATTCCATAGTTTGTAATTCATATTGTCACAAATGACAATTACTTCCTCTTCCTCTCTGTCTCTCAGCTGGTGCTGCTTTTGGTTGCCAAAAAGGATAAATCAGCCTTAGCAACACTGCCGAACAAAAACATCGCTCCCTCTTCCGAAACCAAAGCAGGCCAGGAGGAAGGACAAATCATATGCAAGCTGGATGTTGTTGGGGGGACGGGCTTTGGAGGAGGAGGTGGGAAACAAAAGTTTTATGCTGCTGCTGCTGCTTTCTTCCCCCAACGGCCTACTGCGACGACTGTATTGGTGTGCAAGCAGTGTGACACGCACACACTGCCGGCCAGCGCGCGATTCAATGTTTTCGCCCCTCGCTAAAACAGGACTGGTTTGATTTTCCTCTGAAACATCGCTTTTCTTCCACCCCCTCCTTTTTGACGGGTGGAAATTTCGCCTTGTTTTTCCTTTCGCTAACCACTCACACACACTGACAGAGTGTTTTTCGTGCGAATGAGGAACCGGGTTGCCAGATTAACTGGAATTAAAAAAACGTTACTTAATCCACCCTAGGGTGGTTGGTGCCTTCCTCACATTTAAAGGGTGCTGTCCAAAAAAGACACAAAAGGGCGGTGTTTTTCAGTGTTTTATCAATTTGACTTATTATTCATACCACTAGATTGGGTAGTCAGAGCTTCATATTGCAGGGCACTTAGGTGCTTACAACTTATGATTGGGTAGTCAGATCTCCATTCTAATTCGTGCCCGTTGAAAAGGTATTTTGATTACCTATCCAACGACAATTCGCATGAGAGATCCGGACAACGTTTTCATCAAAATATCTGAGATCCGGCCTCCAAAAAGTGCATAAATAACACTTAAGTGCTTATAACTTTTGATAGGGTAGTCAGATCTTCAATGTCTTGGACGCGTTAGAAAGGTCTTTCAAATACCTTTCTAAAAATGTATAGCATGACGGGGTTTCTTACAAAAACCACCCTTTTTACAATCTTCCGGACTTTAGTCAAAATCGTTTTTTTAGCATAACTTTTGAAGTACTTAACTAAACTTCATAATTTTCAATAGGGACTTATGGGACCCCCCCAAGACGGATCGAATGAGACCAAAACGGTCCAAATCGGTTTAGCCAGTCTCAAGATAATCGAGTGCATATTTTTTGGTGCACAGACCCACATCCCTACACACACACACACACACACACACACACACACAGACATTTGCTCAGAATTTGATTCTGAGTCGATATGTATACGTGAAGGTGGGACTAGGAGGTCAAATTAAGAAGTTCGTTTTTCGAGTGATTTTATAGCCTTTCCTCAGTAAAGTGAGGAAGGCAAAAAATCCAAAGCTCAGAGAAAAACAAAAATTATTGTTTACCTTTTTTTCTCTTTTCTATATTGTTTTTTTTTTTCTTTTGCTCTGTCTGTTGACGTCTAAGACCGTAGAAGACCCATCTCGACTTTTCTATATTGTTTTTTTTTTCAAAACTGTGGTTTTCCCGAAAATCTTTAAAAATTCCAGTTTTTCAATGACGGGAAACCATCGAATAGTGCGAGCTGGCCTTCAGTGTGAGAAGGGAACGCAGCCAATTTGAAAAAAAAATGGAAATCGATGAATTACTTTTGCTTTTCTGTACCTGTTCTATACAAAATTAACAAAAAGAAAACATCAATATTATATCAGAAGTTTATCTGTGTGACTCAGAAGTGACAAGAAGGCAACATTGCGTGTATTTTCACTGCATCTAATTTCATTGTATCTCTTATGTTGGCTTAACAGCACTTTGACGTTCAATAACAGCTCATAAAAGGCGTTTTCAACTCAAATCAAGTGATAAATAGCTCAATAGGTCGACATTTTCAAAAGTCACACTTAATTTCATAGTTTTTGGGTGGCTTTCCCTTCATGAAGTATTTAAAAAAAATTAAACATGTTAAAATTTCCGAGAAATTATAACATATAGGGGAAATTTTCGTATGTTTGGCAGGTTAAGCACTATATAAACCACTAATTTGGCAAAACTTTTGATAGAAACTTGCTTGCTCACTTTTAATTGAGCTATTTATCACTCGATTTCAGTTGAAAACGCTATTAATGAGCTGTAATTGAATGTCAAAGTGCTGATATGGCAACATTAGAGTCAAGCGAGTGAAGTCAAAATCGAACCAAGATCGAACCAAGTCTTTGGCGCGTGGCGTTTGAAAAGGTCGTTTTTTAGTTTATTTTTTTCTTCTAAAAATATATATTTAACTTCGGATTTGAACTTTAGTCCTATAGGAGAACAGCATTAAATTCCATCGAGCACCTAAAGTTGGCATATCAGCACTTGGATGTATTTAAAAACTAGTTTAAAACATTTTCGACGGAAGCTTAATAAGTATTCTAAAAGCGCAAGCCAAGAAAGAATCAAACGTGATTTATTTTGTTTCAAGGAAATTGAATCTATTTAATTTTTAGTTTAGAGTATTGTGTTGTATGTATTGATTGTATGGTCATGTAAAACTTTGTAATATTCTGATCTAATATTCTAATAAATGTTGAATGTGGAAAAATTTACATTTTACTTCTAATTATCTCAAATTTACAAGCAAAAGATAATGAAAACCTTCAAATAAATAATTTGGAAAAATATTCATGCGAGCTTTTCAAAAACCACATGTAGGAAACTGCATGCGTGTCAGATCCTTGTTGCTCACATTTTCATTTGTTGTTCCAGAAAGTTTCTCAGCAACTGCAGCTGCGCATCTGTCAAATCGTCTGTTTGACATTCGCTGATCGCTGAGGGTGAGTGAGAAGATAGGAAGGTTCGGTCAAGTTGTACTTCGGGGTGGCACGTCAGTTTGTCAGCGTTATAACTCCAAAACGATGCTCTTTATCAAAAATTTGGTAAAGTACTTTTTAATTGAAAATTTTATTTAACTTCTATTGAGGTTTTGCAGCGCGACTGTGTTTCAAATGTAGGTGGCGCCAAAATGAGGTTACTTGCCAAAAATCGTATTCCTTTCTGCTGGATTGAAGAACAAAATCGCTTATTTCTCATGATTCCTTGCATCAATCTTAATAAAACTGGTTGCATAAGACGAGAAAAAATTTTTGCTTAAAAAAAATTAGCATCAATTTTTGGGCGCGCAAAAATTTGTGAACTTTTTCTTTAAAAAACATGTTTTGGAACACGAAAAAATTAGTTTCCCCGTTTATATGAATGAAATAAACTATTATATAATTGATAACAGATGTGTTAACGTATATTCAACAATTTTTATTGATTTTTGACAGATTTTTTTGCCAAATAGTCCAAATTACTATCTTTTTCTAAATATACAGTTTTCTCACAGAAAAATCAAACAAATATTGGAAAGTTGTACACCATATTTTTGGAAATAATTTTTCTCATCTGAATCCAGCATAAGATTTATAAAAATATTGATTATGAAGGAAAAAACATTTTTTTTTTTTTCAAAAAATCATAGGTTTACGCTATTTGTTTATAGGTGGTGACATGTGTCTTGCTGCAAATTCTCTATCACTGGAATCAGATTTTGCAACATTGGACAATATGGATCAAAAAATGAGTTTTGTTTATTTTTCAAATCCTCTATGTTTTTATTATATTTGTTATGTTTTTCAAGCATTAAATCATAAAATTAGCTCAAAACTAAATTAATTAGTGATAATCTACACATTAATCCAAACAAGCACAGCAGTTTTAAAATTATTAAAAATGTTTTTTGTTCTTTGTTGTGTTTTGGATTCAAATGAAATACGTTTCTTATTAATAAATCTATTTTATTTGTTTTTTTTTCTATGACATTACCACAAAAGCCTTGAAAAAATTCAGTAAAAAAACCAATGTAAAATTTAGAAAGGTTTGAATTTCATGTTTTATGTATAAAACATATTTTACAAATTGTCTAAGTTAAAACACAACTGGGGAAAATCGGGACTTCAGTCTGAATAGGTACAGAAGATTTTAAAGTAATAATTTTGGAAATCAGTATACAAGTTGTTTTTTTTTTGTTCTGTTCCTATTTTAACCAAAATCAATTGAAAAAAAAAAAACAAAACATTATGCAAAATAATATGATTGTTTTTTTTCAAGTTAAAAATCATTAAACTACGTAAATAAAATACCAAGTCTTCATTTCCAATAAATAAATAAATTGGAAAAATATTTAAAGCGCTAGGCATTTTGCAGATCTGTAAACTACTTTTTTTTAACAATCTCAATAAGCCCATTTAATGCTGAAATATGCCGAATACAAATTGTAATGCTTATCGATTGCTGAATCTGAATTTCCAGACCAAAATGTGATTTTCTTTTTTTCAATTTCGGGAATTCCCGGGACAAAATATAAAACCCCCGGGAATTCCCGGAATGGACGCACTAGAAAAATCAAGTTTTATCATTTTTAATCCTTTTTAAGACTGTATCTTCTGATTTTAAAAGTCCATAAACAAAAACTATAGAGATTTTTAATCAGCTATTTAAAAAAAAAAACATTTCAAGATGTGGACAAAGATGGAACATATTTTTGAAAAATCAAGCATTTTTCATTTTTTAACCTGCTTAAAATCGCTTTAACTTAAAACAAATATTTTAAAGAAAAAAAAAATTATCAGAACTTTTCGATTGCACATTCGATTTTAAAATTAAAACCGATGGACAAAATGAAATTTGTTTGAGTAAGATTTCAACTTTTAATTATTTTTTATCGTCATCATATCCGAAGAGAATTTTTTTCGAGGCCTGTTTTGCAGTACTGTACAACGGAATTTCATAAAAGTTCAAAATATTTTTGAACTGATTTTACGATTTTAAACGGAGGAAAATGCATTTCACATTGGATTCAGATGATTCTATTTCAAATAAAAATTTGAAAGCTTTTGAAAACATTTTTTTTCGCCTCCTGATTTTTCGGACCGATTTTGAAATCTTAAAAAATACATATTAACTCCAGTTCCAAAAATTGCTCTTATTTTTTTATTATTTTGATTGCCTAGATTAGCTTTCCTAGTTTGGGTTGTAGACAGTTTAAAAATTGCCAAAGAGTTGAGATAATTTTCTTTAAATTAAAATAAAAGTTAGGTAATATAAGTATTTCAAAATTAAAAAACGGTTAAAATGGAATTGTATTTAAATTTTACTTATCTCGAAAGTTATACGAGGTGAAAATGAAAAAAAAATTCGAATTTTCAAAAGACTATCAATCGACAAACGAATTTTCTTGAACTTAAAGCATGCAAGTTTGCATCAGAATTTGTAATTTGAAGTGATTTAAATAACTTTGTTCAAAACAATAGCTGCAGTTAAGAAAATTTATTTTGAGGCATGGATTGTGAATTGTGAAATTCTAGAGTTTTTTTTTTTAATACGTCCTATAAACATAATAAAGACAATAGTTTATTGGACCTTATCAAAAAAAAACTCTTGATACCTGGAGTTTTTTTTTTAAAAAAAAAAAGGTCCACAGCAATTCCCCACGAAAACAGCATGATTCGAAAAAAAAGTTCTCCGATCGGGCTCAAAATTTTTCTGGGGGATCCTTGGCCGAAATAATTAGACCCGTATTTTTTTGTTTGGCCATTAAGGTGACCTACGCCGTGTTAGGGTGGTCCAAAAAATGAAAATTTTCGTCGATTTTCGCAAAAACCACTTTTTTCAAAAAATCATATCTCCGCGCCATTTCATCCGATTTTAGCTGTCCTAGACGCAAAAGAAAGGTGATTAGTTTAGCTATTTGGGAAAAATAGTAAGAAGTTTCGAAAATCTAGCTTAACATTTGAAAAGGTCATATGAAAACTTAAAATGCTGTTTTGAAGGTCTCGGGACCAAAGAGCCTATGTCTGAAAATATTTTTATCGGATTCCTCGGAAAATTTCACATAACATATCAAAAAATGGTGAAGTTATGTTTTCGATACTCTGAGATACGATTTTTTGAAAATAAAAACTGTGTTTTTCGACGCGCCACGCGCAAAAATTGAAAAATGACAAAAACGGGGAAAAATCGACTTTTTTTCACTAAAACTGCGATAACTTTAAAATTTCAGCGATGACCTATAGATGTTATGGTACCAAAAGTTGCGTCTTTTAATTACAAAAATTTTAGTACCCTAACATGTATAGGTCATCGCTGAAATTTTAAAGTTATCGCAGTTTTAGTGAAAAAAGTCGATTTTTTCCCGTTTTCGTCATTTTCCAATTTTTGCGCGTGGCGCGTCGAAAAACACAGTTTTTATTTTCAAAAAATCGTATCTCAGAGTATCGAAAACATAACTTCACCATTTTTTGATATATTATGTGAAATTTTCCGAGGAATCCGATAAAAATATTTTCAGACATAGGCTCTTTGGTCCCGAGACCTTCAAAACAGCATTTTAAGTTTTCATATGACCTTTTCAAATGTTAAGCTAGATTTTCGAAACTTCTTACTATTTTTCCCAAATAGCCAAACTAATCACCTTTCTTTTGCGTCTAGGACAGCTAAAATCGGATGAAATTGCGCGGAGATATGATTTTTTGAAAAAAGTAGTTTTTGCGAAAATCGATGAAAATTGCCATTTTTCGGACCACCCTAACACGGCGTAGGTCACCCTAATGGCCAAACAAAAAAATACGGGTCTAATTATTTCGGCTAAGGATCCCCCAGAAAAATTTTGAGCCCGATCGGAGAACTTTTTTTTCGAATCATGCTGTTTTCGTGGGGAATTGCTGTCCAATAAACCAAATTTCCAGTTTTTGTTTTTGGGTGTTTTTGAAACCGCCTTGAGTCAGAGGTATTAAAAAACACCCAAAAAGCCAAAACCGAAAATTTGGTTTATCGGACCGTTCCAAAACAAAAACTCCAGATATGAAAAAAATGGTTTATACGACCTTTTCTAAAAAAAACTTTAGAATTGTTTGTTTTTCATTACATTTTTTTTAAATTCATTGAATCCCAACCTGGCAACCCTGCCATCCCAAACCTACTGTGCCGCCGTGTCCCTGTGTTGGTGCCCCAACTTTGCAAACACTGCCTTCTTCCTGCCACAGCCTGCTCAGCCGCCTTCTCCCCCTCCCTTTCCGTAACCCTCGTCCACTTGCGCACTGTCGATCGATATTTTATGTATGAAAATTTTGACATTTTCTAGGACACCATAATTTTTTTGTTACTTCTTTTCACTTTTTCCGATAACTTTTTTCGGCTGATGCTCTTCACCAACTGATCGCGATGCGATTAGGCACGGCCTGCCCCCCCAAATCGCTGTGCAACGGTGGCTGCCTACCCTGCAGGCGCAGCTTCAAGTTGGTCGAATTTGGACGTCGCCAACTTGGATAGCACCACCCAATTTGGGAATGCCAATTTTGTACCGATTTTAATTTCGGCTAGACTTTTTCCGGCTAGGACCTCATCCTCGGCGATGACCTTCCCGAGTAGAGAAAAGGCTAGACAGCGTACCGTTTGACGGAATGTCCTCCGAGTGGGACCTTCCGGGAACTCCGACGGACACAATCTTCTTCACAGAACTTCACTTTTCGGATCCATAACATTCAACTACGATTAATCCAACTTGTTATCCAATGATGTGAAAGTTTTTTTGTTGATCCTCTGCTGGGAGGGGCCAACTTCCGGCCAACCTGGACCTGGACTTCCGGAAACGGTCCGTTTTTAAGGGACCCGCGAACCGACAACTTTACGACCCGCGCGGAAGACCCGAAAGAGAGAGACCCGTCTGTGACGACGACCGCGATATGACTAGTCTCAGTAGGCGACAAGGATGAAAAACATCCAAGTAGTCGTCGTCCCCCCCAACTTGTGCCTTTTTAAGGGTTGGTGTTGGTGTTTTCCCCCAAAATAAACACCAGCGCACCAATACACGCAAAATGGGGAGGATTTTCGCTGCGAAAGGATTTCCCTGCTGGAATGTTGCGTGTGTCTGTGTGTGCCATTTTCGCCTTGTTATGATTTTGCGAAGTTTTTACCGCCCAACCTCCCTGTTTCGCCCCACCCCACCTCCTCTTCGAGAACATCTGTTGGGGAATCACACGCACACACATACGCCACGCAATAAGGATGTGGTGGTGGAGGGTTGCTGCGATGGGCTTTGTGTGTTATCCTTGAAAATGGGGTGGAAAGTGGGCTGCTGTTATCATAACAGCAGGAACAGAGAGGGCAATTGGAAAATTCGTATGACAGCTAAGGAAAATGGAACTACTGCTTTACAAATTGAATCGGTCGTTGCGCTTTTCAGAATACAGAAGAAATTCTCGTATGTTTGGCAGGTTAAGCACTCGGTCCTAATTTCGTCCAATTTTCTGTTCTCACTATTTAAATTGATTGTGTTGCAAATGTTTTGATAGAAACTTCCCATCAAACTATTTGTTTTTATTTTATTTATTATTTATATCATTAAGCCACCACGTGGCATGAGATTATCTCCAATGTTGGATTTAAAAGTGGTTTTGTCAATGCTGTACACCCTAAAGCGGTATACGCACATCGGAAGGAACCGGTCAAGAAAAATTTCAAATGGGCAGCAGCGGCAGCGAAAGCAAGCCAGAGAGGGTGAAGAAAAGCCCCAAGAAAACGCCCCCTCTCCTTTGTTCTGCTGTTCGTAAAGCTGTTTCTTGACCCCTTTCCTTCGGATCTCCATACTAGCAGGGGATTGAAACTCGTCTGAAAAACCTGTATCATTTTCTCCTTCAAAACGGTGGCGCCGCGTGGTGGTAGCTGCCCTGTTTATTACTCTGTGAAATCTGTGAAATTATCCATGGCTAATCCAAGGAACCAAAAGGTGGCAACAGAAATGTTAGTCCAAAAGGGGTGCTGCAAAAAACTTATTATTTTTATCAAATTTTCGAACAAATCCGCAACAATTAACAAGTTTGACAGTCAAACTACACATAAAAGTTAGTTTTGTTATTTGTTTTTGAAAAACCGCATGTTTTTTAATGAAAGTGCAAAAAATTCGTAATTACCTTTTTGCCTCTTGGTGGCGCTTTGTATTATAGTATGTGTGTGGTCGATGTTTGCGGACATGCACGCAGAACACAGAACAGTGAGAACTAGCGAAAATGTCTCACTTTCTTCTGATACAAGTCGCCATATTGAAATTGGGTACTAAAGCCCTATGTCAATTTTCATGTACAACGGTAAAAAACACGATCAAAAACCATTTCTGATCACTTTTTTTCATTTTAATGCAAAAAAAAAATAATGACAAGACAACATTTTTTCGATGGATCAACTATGGTCCCCTTGGAACGAGCTGTCAAGTAGGAGCTTTTCTGTCAAGAAGGACCGCGAGGTTAATTTTTCAAAATTGATTTAAAAATCCATTTTAAACTCTTTGTGGTCGTACAAAGGGTCATTGTACTCAGAAAAATAAGCTTTTTCGCTGTAAACAATAATATCAGCAATCTAAGTTTCATTTTAGGACCCAATTAATAAATAGTGTTCAAATCAAGGTTCAAATATAATTAACATATTTTGATTTTAAGAAAGAAGTACAAAATTACTTACAGAAATTGGTGTTCATTTATTTTTATTTTTATTTGTTTAAAATTAAATTAAATTCCCTGATATCATTAACTTTTTTAAAACATTTAAATTTAATTGGCCGTTGCATGTTCCTTAAAGTTTAATTTCCTTAACACAAAAATGCAAAAAAAAAAATGAAGCGAAATTTGGATGCAAATCTTCTTTACAAAAAAAAACACTATTGCGTTGTTGAGCACCTTTATTTGAATATTTTACAAAATATTTTAAAGTTATTTTAAAAACACAAAAATTTAAACTGTGTAGAGAAATATATATTGAATTGAAAATTCGTTATTCTTTGCATTTCGAAGTTTAAGAAAACATATAGTGTTGCACCCTAATTTCTTAACTCATTTTAGGAGTTTATTTTTTATGTTTAAAAATATCTGCAGCAATCTTCATTTTAAGTATCATCAATTTGCTTTTTTTACCTTTTTTTAAAATGAAACTATATCACTGGAAAATTGTTTTGAAAAAATAAATAATTGCTTGCTCACTAATTTATTTAAAAAATACAATTTCAATCAAGTTCAACAGTAAAAACTGATCAAAATTTAAATTTAGTGTCTCTGTACGTTTTTTGACAACAATCCAAGTTTTTTATATAGGGTACGTTATCCATTAGTGGACCCCTTTCCTATAGTGGACCCTCTAAAGGATTTTTGATGAAAAAATCAATAAAATCACAATTTCAAGCGTGTTGTTGTCTACAAAGCTTTTATTTGGCATGTTCAGCATCATTTAAAACAATGTTGACTGACATTGAATTGTCCTTTTCACCAAAATAAGTGTTTTGAGTTCGACATCTGAAATCAGCCATGGCCACTAGCATTTTCACAACAAAACTGCATTTATATTTTATGATTGAATTAACTATCCAATCATTTTTTGACTGATTATTTAACTTCAGCAAGTCGAAATAATATAAGTTTAAGGAACTTTACTAAAATAAAGCGAAGAACTGCTAATTTTCGAGCAACAATTAGGGGGGTCCAATATAGGACAACAAAATCCAAACTTTTCCAAAAGTGGACCCCTGTTAATTAAACCTTCAAAAATGAAGAAAACTGTGTATTTAAGCAAAAGTTTTTCTTAAACATACAATGAATGCTTGATGTTATCAACCTAAACGCATTTTTTTTTCAATTGTGAGTATAAACATAGTTGTTTCATGTTAAAAGTACCAAAAATGCTGAAGCCGTAAAAAATTATAGTTAATCAAAACTATAGTCAATTATACTTAACTGAAGCATCATAATTGCAGTTTGAAATTATATTTAATAATAATAAATCAAGAACAAAACATTTTTTTCTAATAAACATGCGTGGTTTTATCAGCAACTGTAAACAAATCTATTGTTTAGTTTCGGTCAACACGTTATGTAATTAATATGGTAAAATTTGCATCAAGATTACTTTTTTTAAATTATTATTATGTTTACAGTGGTTTTTGAAACGTTTTCTCTGATTTTTTTCGGAAATAAATCTGTTTAAATGTCTGTTAGGTTTTTTGTTGTTTAAAGCCAAATTTGTTAACAAAACATATTTGTTCATGATGAAAAGTGAGCAAAATCCATCTTTTATTCATTATATCTATCATTAGACCTACACCATGCATCAAAACATCAAATATCGGTTAAATTTGGTATAAAAATAACAGTTTTCCTATAGTGGACCCGGGTCCACAATCGGATTATGGACCCGGGTCCACTATAGGAAAAAGGGGTCCATAACAGGCAAAAAAAACCTTTTTTTTCAAATGGCTATTTTTCTGCTCAAAATACAATAACTGATGAAACAGATAGTCAAAATTGTTCAAAAGACTTCAGATTTCATTATGTTGTACAAAGGGTTATGAAAAAGTGCTTAAAATATTGAAAATTTGTGAAAAATGTGCTTCGGCTCTACTAGGGGGTCCACTAGTGGTAAAAATACCCTAGATATTTCACATTTTTTTTTTCTTGTGCCATTTTTCAGTTTACTTCTCGGTTTACTTCCTAATTGATTCTGAAAATATCAATATAGAAATGATAAGAATTGGGTCCTAAAATGAAGCTTAGATTGTTGATATCTAGAGTTTTTTTTTTAAAAGGATATGTTTATAGGACCTAATAAAAAAAACTTTTGATATTATTGTTTATAGCGATAAAGTTCGTTTTTAAAATAACTGGAAAATGAATTTTTAAATTAGTTTTGAAAAATTAACCTCGCGGTTCTTCTTGACAGAAAAGGTCCTACTTGAAAGCTCTTTCTAAGGGGACCATAGTTGATCCATCGATAAAATGTTGTCTTGTCAACTTTTTTTTTCATTAAAATAAAAAAAATGATCAGAAATGGGTTTTAAGCGTATTTTTTTCGTTGTACATCAACATTTACAAGGGGCTTTAGGACCCTATTGAATTCAAACATAAAGAATGTTTGAATTTGAAAAAAACGTTACTTTAAACCACCTTAGTGATTGATGTCTTCCTCCTAAAATCAATTGGGTACTAAAGCCCTATGTCAATTTTTATGTACAACGGTAAAAAACACGATTAAAAACCATTTCTGATCACTTTTTTTTCATTTTAATGCAATTTTTTTTTTTTTGACAAGACAACATTTTTTCGATGGATCAACTATGGTCCCCTTGGAACGAGCTGTCAAGTAGGAGCTTTTCTGTCAAGAAGGATCGCGAGGTTAATTTTTTAAAATTGATTTAAAAATCCATTTCAAACTCTTTGTGGTCGTACAAAGGGTCATTGCAGAGAGAAGGGAAATGAGAGGGAACACTGGCCTTTTATTTTTGACCCCGTAACGCGGTACACGCGGTACACATCTCAGCAGCCAAAAAAATCTTATTCCAGAAGATTAATTTTAGTTCAGTGAAGACTAGGCGTTACGCTTTTGATGACATTTCTAGCTGTCATTTTTTTCCAATGTTTACCCATTGAATTTTCAATTTTAACATTGAACATAATCAAAGAATCAGTTCGTGCCCGAAAAGAGGATGGATCATAATTCACAGTTCACACCATGGTCCTCGTTGTTTAGTGCGGATTACCGTTGAGTTCCTCCTGCAGTACGCCGTTTCTCAGTCGTCAGATGGATCCTTCTACTTATGCTACATCATGTCGGACCCTTCGTCAGACGCCCGTGTACTTCATGCGCATGTAACGGTTCTACAGGCTTCAACGAGGCGTGCCTCCATCGGAACAATCCGGGTTTCAGATTTTCGACCACCGGATTGGCGACTGATGGTTTCAGGGTTGTTCTGCCGGGCTGAATATGTCAAGGTTGGGGCAGAAACCAAAGAGGGAACTAAACCCTGAGAGGTCCTATGACAAGAGGGATTGACGCTGGCATTAAATCGATGGCGGTCGGACCATCGTTTACTATGGGTGGTTGTTGTGGGGGATCTCATACTACTAGGATGTCCAAATTTCGAGCACAGGGAGTGTCAGGGAGTGCCTGACAACAAGGGGCAGGAAACTCTAAGTATTTAACTAAGTATAATAATAAGTATACTTAAATTATATAAGTATACTTATTCTTTCCCACCCTTCTATAACCACCTTGTGTTCTTTTGAGCATCTCCTCATAAACGTGTAGCTGTCAAACAAAATCTGCCATTTCTTCTAACCTGCCAGCGAGTGTGAAAAGTGTTCCGTTCTGAATGGTCGTTCCGGAATCGGAATCGGAATGTCAACGGAGGATTCCGTAAGGCTGCAAGCGAAAAATGAACGACGCCAATGAATCGGGGTCGATCTGGCAAAAGCCGCTCTAGCATGCCGGCCGGCATCTAGAAGGCGCGCTCGTTGCCGGACGGGCTCAACACCATGAGGACAAATCATGTGTTCATGCGGTACTTCCGGCCGAACACACAGGTGATGTGAGGCAATTATCTGAAGAAGAGCTTTTCATGCTTGGCAGCAGATTCGGCCAAATACAAACACCTTACCCCTCACGAGGAGGGCCATGGCCGTAGTCAAACAGTCCGTTTCCGAATTTAACCTAAAATTTATATAATATTTTGAATATTTAAAAACTGGACGGTGGTTACAAGAGGCAATCAGTCAAATTATGCAAAAGCAAATCCTAAACTTATCTCCAGAATGTTCATGTTTTTCATTATTTTTGGGGTGAATCCAAATAAAAAAAATAACTTGCAGCAATCTTGTACTGAGCAACTCTCTACGAAATCGGCCGATTTCGACCATTTTTATTTTTTGTATTTTTTGATTTGGCTCAAACTTTGTGGGGGCCTTCCCTGTGACCAAATAAGCTATTTTGTGTCATTGGTTCACCCATACAAGTCTCCATACAATTTTGGCTGCTGTCCATACAAATATGGTATGTAAATATTCAAACAGCTGTAACTTTTGAGTGAATTTTCTGATCAATTTGGTGTCTTCGGCAAAGTTGTAGGTATTGTTGAGGACAATTGAGAAAAAAATATGTACACGGAAAAAAAAATTTGCAGATTTTTTTATCAACTTTTTTTTCACTAAAACTCAATTTCCCAAAATACGTATTTTTTGATTTTCGAGATTTTTTGATATGTTTTAGGGGACTAAAATCCGCAACTTTTGAGCTATAGAGAAACATGGTCAAAAAATCTGCCGCCAAGTTATGAATTTTTGAAAAAATAGTGATTTTTGGAAAAAATCCAAATTTCATGCAAAAACAAATTTGAAATCAATTTTTAATGCAAAATTGAATTTGCAATCGAAAACTACTTTACAATTTTTTTGATAAAGGGCTTCGTTTTCAAGATATAGGCACCGAAAGTTTGATTTTAGCAAAATATTTGCAGTTTTTCGATTTTTTAAAATAGTGACCATGAGCGACCATTTCTAAAAATATTTTTTTTGAAAAGTTCAGAAAATTTGCTATAAAATTGTCTAAGAGACATTGAAGATTGGACCTCGGGTTGCTGAGATACAGCCGCTTTAAGAAAAAGAAACACGAAAATTGAAGTTTTCTAAGTCTCACCAAAACAACCCACCATTTTCTATTGTCGATATCTCAGCAACTAATGGTTTGATTTTCAATGTTGATGCATGAAACATTCGTGAAATTTTCCGATCTTTTCGAAAAAAATATTTTGAAAAAAATTAAATCAAGACAAACATTTTAAAAGGGCCAAACATTGAATATTACGTCCATTTAAAATGTTAGTCTTGATTTAATTTTTTTCAAAATATTTTTTTCGAAAAGATCGGAAAATTTCACGAATGTTTCATGCATCAACATTGAAAATCAAACCATTAGTTGCTGAGATATCGACAATAGAAAATGGTGGGTTGTTTTGGTGAGACTTAGAAAACTTCAATTTTCGTGTTTCTTTTTCTTAAAGCGGCTGTATCTCAGCAACCCGAGGTCCAATCTTCAATGTCTCTTAGACAATTTTATAGCAAATTTTCTGAACTTTTCAAAAAAAATATTTTTAGAAATGGTCGCTCATGGTCACTATTTTAAAAAATCGAAAAACTGCAAATATTTTGCTAAAATCAAACTTTCGGTGCCTATATCTTGAAAACGAAGCCCTTTATCAAAAAAATTGTAAAGTAGTTTTCGATTGCAAATTCAATTTTGCATTAAAAATTGATTTCAAATTTGTTTTTGCATGAAATTTGGATTTTTTCCAAAAATCACTATTTTTTCAAAAATTCATAACTTGGCGGCAGATTTTTTGACCATGTTTCTCTATAGCTCAAAAGTTGCGGATTTTAGTCCCCTAAAACATATCAAAAAATCTCGAAAATCAAAAAATACGTATTTTGGGAAATTGAGTTTTAGTGAAAAAAAGTTGATAAAAAAATCTGCAAATTTTTTTTTCCGTGTACATATTTTTTTCTCAATTGTCCTCAACAATACCTACAACTTTGCCGAAGACACCAAATTGATCAGAAAATTCACTCAAAAGTTACAGCTGTTTGAATATTTACATACCATATTTGTATGGACAGCAGCCAAAATTGTATGGAGACTTGTATGGGTGAACCCAAGGGTTTCCAGCAAGGCCACAGACTGGCAAGTAATTAATAATTACTTTGATTTTTAGCTGGTAATTAGGTAATTCTTTAATTACTTAGTAATTCACGGTAATTAGCGTAATTTAAAGTAATTAATTGGTAATTAAAGTAATTTTTGAGTAGTTACAGTAATTGATTTTTTTTAATTGTACTTTTTCAACAAAACTATTTACTTTTTACATATAATCTATTATAACAGAATCTTATTGATTTCAAATAAGAGTGAAACACAAAGATTACAAAAAACTGATTCTGTATGAGAAGGCCTTATTCACCACACAGAAAAAAAGTGTGAATTTACTCGACACGGAAAAGATGAATCACATTTAAACTCAGTTGATGTAAACTTGAGATTTGATGTAAACAGTTGAATCACACGTGAAATCATGTTTTTACGTATAATTTGTTGCAAATTTACATCAAATTCCATTTAAATTTAAATGTTTAATGACGTGCAAAAGTGTTACATCATAAATGATGTAACATTCGGAAATATTTTTTTGTGTGCATAGTTCTCTCCTAAAACTGTGTGTGTGTGTGTGTGTGTGTGTGTGTGTGGTCCAATCCAATACCCGCTGGCCGGCAGCGAAATTATGGGAAAGAATAGTATGTATCAGACTTGATTATGCTGATACATCTTATATCAGTCCCGGGTATTAGGTGGTGTTAGCCCTCGCGCTGCTTCCAGTGACCCATTTCAGAATGACAGAGCTCCTTGCGGTCCAATTCCGAGGTCACTGGGCATTGTCTGGCCCCGCCTAAAGATAGAGCAAGAACCAGACGAGTCCTCGACATATCTTTAAACTTCCAATCCCATAAGGCAAAACAGGGATCGGCGCGTATTTAGTAAATTGCAAGCAAAAATATCTTAGTTTTCAGAATTTCCAGTATGGACTGATCTCACCAAATTCACGAAGCTCTGTTCTCTGTTGTTTTCCTTTTGTGGTAATGATGTTCAGGTCCAGATCAGAAAAGGTTTTCCATCCAGCGTCGTTTCTCCGCCCAGAAGTAATGCCCGATTGCGATTTTTTACCGTACGCGACGCAAATTCATTATATGCCATCATATTACAAAACAGCACAAACGACGACGATGAATTCACGCGAAACGACCGAAAAATGTTCTCTGTTATTAGGATGTACAAACTTGATTTTCCGAAAACTACTCCAAAACTCCCGAGCACAATCAAACACAATTACATCGCATCCGCGTCGATCACAAATTTAACTTACAACAACATAATCAAAATACAACACGAACCATGATTCTTTTCAAACAAAAGAAATAAAATTAATCTAGTAAAACATTCGCAATTATTATTACCGTTGGCAAAATTCTAGTTCTACTGTGCCGCAATCAAAACAAGCACTCATATTTCCGAGAAAGAAAAGAGAGGTGAGTGTCATAGGCGTGAGAACCCAGGCAAACCTATGCAGCAAAACTGACGTTTGAACAAAATTTGACACACAAAATTTGCGCTACACAAAGCACAATAACAAAACAAAGATGAAGAAGAAAAAATGCGTTAAAATGATGAAAATCATGAAAAACCTCTAAAATGTGCACTAGATTTCATTGGATTTCTCTTCATTATATCGGTTTGAATCATTTCGTCACAACGGAAACTTTTTAAATCACTAAAAACACGCCAAAAATTAAAATAATCGAGGACCGACCGAACGCCGAACTTCTACCTTCCACAGACAAACGAACCTCCTGCATAGTTCTCTCCTAAAACTTTCCTAAAATTTATTTTTATCATGTTGTTTATCAAACTGATTAACAACGAAAGGCCATGATATATTACCCAGTGAAAAATGTTTTGTGAATCTAAAATCTATTTATTTTTATTAAGTTATTATAAAAATATGTTTTTTTTTTTGCAAGAACTACATTAGAATCGATTATTTTTTTATGCTTTTTCTTCTAATAGGCAGTCAAAATAATTTGAAGTTTTTGTGGATCAAATATTTAAAACCAAAATGTACTTAATTATCATTGAAATAAACAAAGTTTTCAAGTGATGGCCATTTAAAAATCAATAATAATAAAAATATGTTTTTTTATATTTTTTCATCATCTGCAGAAATTGACAGTCCTGTAATATCTCTCTATTAAGAGATCAGTAATTTTCCCGAAAAATTTCCAAATATTTCTGAGACAAATGTTTCAATGGTAAAAATCAAACTCAGTGAAATTAAAATCAACTAATATTCAGATGCAATTGAATCCAATGTTAATGTCACGTTCCACATAATCTGTATTTTCAGTAACGGGACCATCCACAAACCACGTGGACACTTATTTGGAAATCTCAACCCCCCCCCCCTCGTGGACAATTGTCCATACAAAAAAATCTTTTTTGTATGGATCGTGGACAATCGCCATACCCCCCCCCCCCTCCCCCCCTAAAGTGTCCACGTGGTTTATGGATGGTCCCAACAGATTTTTTAAATTTGCTTGAGAAAAAAAATGCAAAGTAATGTCAAACCAATGTTTGAAAAGCGTTTTGAAACTCAACGTTATTTTGATAAATTTCACAATTCTCAAGAAAAGCCGCTGCAAATATTTGTCAAAGTTTTTGTTTAGCTCAAATAATCAGGGGCCTTTTTTACATCAAATTCTATATATTAATGGCATTCGAAACAATTATTATTGGTCATTTCCAGATTTTTTTTTTTAAAGGTCCTTTAAGCTATTGTGTTTTATATGTTTATAAGACTTTTAAAAAAATTCTAGATATCAATTGGGTACTAAAGCCCTATGTCAATTTTTATGTACAACGTTAAAAAACACGATTAAAAACCATTTCTGATCACTTTTTTTCATTTTAATGCAAAATTTTTTTTTGACAAGACAACATTTTTTCGATGGATTAACTATGGTCCCCTTGGAACGAGCTGTCAAGTAGGAGCTTTTCTGTCAAGAAGGACCGCGAGATTAATTTTTCAAAATTGATTTAAAAATCCATTTTAATCTCTTTGTGGTCGTACAAAGGGTCATTGTACTCAGAAAAATAAGTTTTATCGCTGTAAACAATAATATCAACAATCTAAGCTTCATTTTAGGACCCAATTGAGCTACTTATTTTTTACCGAAAAATTATGTAATTAAATACGAATGTCAATTTTATAATAAAATAAAAAATTCCAAATTTCAAACCAACTCGCTGTAGGATATCATGTAAACATCACTCAAAGTTTCAGCGCCCTCTAGTTGGGGGCATTTTTGACGTTTAATCGCCTATATCTATTATCAATAAAAATTATACGTGAAAAAACAAAGTAAACAGAATAATTTTTGAAAGAGTTATCGAATGATCTATTTATCTATAATTTAGTTAAGAACCGTAGAAATGAATACTTAAATATAAATAAAATGTTTTTATCGTAGTGAAAAGTAATTAAGTAATTTGTGTATCAATCATTTTGGACCAGTAATTCGAGTAATTAATTGGCAGACTGGCATGTAATGAACGCTTCTGGAAACCCTTGGGTGAACCAATGACACAAAATAGCTTATTTGGTCACAGGGAAGGCCCCCACAAAGTTTGAGCCAAATCAAAAAATACAAATAAAATCCATTTCCGGGTTTGGTAGAGAATTGCTCTACTGCATGAGGACGTACTTCATAGCTGGAAGCAGCTGGAGATGTTTGACCAGGAATGCGACGGTATCTTGGTGGGCGCCGTAGCTGAGCAGGTAGAACGTGGACTCTTCGAAGAACCACGTGCTCATGATGCAATCCAGCCCGTGAAGGTAATCCGTTGAGTTGGCCGGAAGTGGCGGCTTCAGATCGCGAGTTCTAAGTGCGCGCCACTCCGGGAGGAAGTCCTTAAAGTTCCATTTCGCAATGTGGTTGAGATTCGCCAGCGTGTTGAATACATTCGGTGCCGGGTCGTGCAGCGAGGCGTTGTTTTTTATGCGTCCGCTGCTCGTGAGCGAAGTGTTGGAGCTTTTCATCTTGCAGGCCCGCGCGATCACCTCCGGAGGTAGCGCCAGACCCGTTGACTCGAGGCCGCTGATGATTTCCAGCAGCAGGGGAAGACTGCGCGGGGGTTGCTTGAGGGGGATCGCCGTCTGATAGCTGGCCAGTTTGGTTTCCGGAGATTCGATGCTGTTCAGGATCGTGCTGTTGTCCGCGTCGGTTGACATCCGCTGCAGGCAGTGGGAGAACTTTTCCCGTGCCGTTTCGCAGCATCCCGCTCGGAGGCAGATTTTTTCCAGGCGGCCATAACTCCGCTGGTGGCGAAACCAGATTTGGATAGCCCGGATGTATTGGTCGCAGTAGAATCTCCAGATTGACGCAGTGATAAGCAATATTGATAATTTTCATTAATGTCTGAAGCTAGACAATGTAATCAGTATCAACAACAAGATCAACAAGGCTCACGAGCTGTCAAACCAAGGTTCAGTAAGTGGCGGTGGGAACTTGGAGTTAAATATTCGTAAGTATACTTACAAGTATACTAAAATATCGCCAGTACACTGAAAATCAATAAGTATAATTAGGGTTTCCTGCCCCTTGCCTGACAAGGTCAGCTTTAATACGGACACGGACCTCCAAAAACTGAATTTGGTACGGCTACAATTGGCAACAGCCAGCCTCTTCCTGTCACAAGGTCTACGGTGGACTGGATACAAGATGTCTTTGAGCCGTTTATAACCGCGGCCATAGTATTTCACATTTTTTTCTTTTGTTTTGCTTCAATGAATGTCTCTTGAAGAAAAAAAAATCAAGATTCTAGACAAAACAGTGTTTTATTTTTTTTTATGAGAGCACCATTAACAAAAAAAAGTATAAGGATTTTTCGTGCTGGTTTTGAAGCGTCTCGTTTTTGGTCCTGGAACGGCACCGAAGCGCAGCTAAACGACTTAAACTGTGAGTACACAACGCGGAAGCTGCAGCACGCTTCAAGCCGGTTCGAGCGAACTGTTGGGGATGAAATTAAAGTTAATCATCAGACGATAAAAAAGCAGCTTACGACCTGCACAAACAGGAGTTTTCATTCCGGGACGTTTGCTCACAATTTGGCCCACCTTGCGCGATTTTTTCTCCACTATTTAGCGCCTAAGCAAAATGTTTTGAGCATGCGGCCACCTTCCGTACAATCAGACGTGGATGTTCCGGTAAGAATCTTTAAAATGTCCTGCAGCTGGTGTGAGGTTGTATGGTTCCAGTCGGGGCCAGATCTTCGCCATGAGATCCATCATGTTGATCGTGAAGACTTGCAAGTTGGATTCTCCCGACTCTTCGCCAGTTTCTACACCACGTTCTCGGTGTTTGCAGAGTATGTTCCAACTCGTTAACCAAAGCACGGTCGTCACATGCCGAGTGGCCTGAGAAAAGCGCTTGTCCAGTCCGTCTACCCGTATCAGAAGTGCAAACGTACAAACAAAACTTTCTTTTACGAAACTGTCAACACGAAAAATGGGATTGCTGTGATGGAAATACTCTGTAATTCTGTAATTTCGGAATACATTCGTCCGGCTTCAGCTGAAGATTCATGCTGTCCCATGTTGCATGTTCGAGTGTAGACCTACGGAAAACCTTGCCGCGAGGAGAGGTGAGTGAGAAGTACACGAACCACCTACGACATAATTCCTCGGGCGGCCCAGGTCAACTCGAAGTTACCCCAGGCACCCCCAGTGCAGGACACATTGGGGGTAGAAAGTGGATAGAATTTTCAGTGAATACAATAATTATGACAATATAGTTTCATATAATCCTTATTCCTTGATCTTACCTTTTGACACTATCAAACCTAGCAATATTACTATTGCATCTTACCATTCCCTTTTGATAGTGTCAACTTCAAACCTTCATCCATTGTGCAATTAACACATAATTTCCGCTATATTCTTCATGCGGAATCGTCGTCTACTTTCTTCGCCTTATTATCACTTAACCACGACGCGATATTGTTCTCACATTTTTTGAGCTTCAACGACCGATTGTTATTCACGCACTTATAAAAATACTTGTTCTGTTTCGCGGCTTTGTCTACTTTAATTTTAGACATGATTATCTTTTAACTGTGAAATACACACCGTTGGCTGATACAATGACTTTTTCGGTCATCGTATGCTCGCAAGGTACATGAAAAGGACAAAGAGAAAAAAAATGGGATTAGTACAATGTAAAATAAAATCGAACATTGAATAACAGACTAACACAGAAAGAAAGAATAAAGAAACCTTCAGAACTACCAACTTGTAACGAGAAGTTTACAAGAAAACAACTGAAGTTGTGAAATATGGGACAAAACAAACAAACTTGAATAGTTAACATATATAATAAAACAGATTGAACGTACCTTTAATCATATTAATAACAGTTATGCCCAAATTTCTTACCAATTTTTTTCAGCAGTTACATTTCTACAATAATGTATTGAGATTCCAAGTTAGAATAATTGAGTAGTTAAAGTTTGTGAGGTAAGGGACAAGTTATATCAATAGCAAAATAAATAGATGGATAGATTTTACTAAATTGTATCTTAAAAGAATAGGAAACATCTATCTTGTTTTGAAAATAGCCAATGCACCAAGAGCAAACATACAGAATGTCACGTTCACACCGTATGGAGTAAATGTGATAAACTATAAGTCCACATTCGGGGCACCACCTTTTTCAAAATACAGGAAATGATAGAAGGAAGACCCCATTCTGTATAGTGGAAGATTTCTGCAACACCTTGGATTCGGACCAGACAATTTGTCTGAAATAAGAGAGAAAGACAAATATTAAATTGTGGTATTATCACTAAATCCTATCATCCTTTCACCCCCCAAAACATGGTCTATCCTTCGTGCCTTCGTGTCTTGGGTGATGGCGAATTCTACCTTCTTCAATGATCTTCGGACCACCTCCAACTAGAATTCACAACAGGACCTCCCTCGGCTCCAGTTTACAACATGACAGCGACGAGAACACAGCCGAATGGGAGTTGACAGTATCAAATGCATGCTATACCCTTTGCTTTGCTGGATACTTACTAATAGCAAAGGGCGAAAGTCCTGCGACTCTCAGCAATCATGAATACTGCCCATTTGCCACATTGCTGTGATGGAAATACTCAAAACAAAAAAAAACATAACGCCTCAACCTCGTAACGCCTTATCAAAGGCGTTACGGTTGTACCTTTGATTGGTACCATGAATTTCTTGGAAATTTGTTCCAAGTCCGCGCTCTATTTTCCCTTCTCTCTGGTCATTGTACTCTGAAAAATAAGCTTTATCGCAGTAAACAATAATATCAGCAATCTAATCTTCATTTTAGGACCCAATTGAAAACGTTTTCTGCTTGTATTCGATTGCGCCTGAATACATGCAAACAAAATGCTATAAAAGCGTTTACTTACGTTTCTGGCATAAAAAGCCATAGCATGAAGAATGCTTGGGCTAACGAGACCGATTTAATAAAGCTTAGTCGACGACTATAGGTGTATTGAATCCTAAATGAAGTTCTCAACAATTTCTTAATCATTTAATGTAGTTATTCTCTTGCCTAATTCTACTTTTTTGCTTGTTTCTAAGTTAAAGTCCGCCCGTCGAAGTTATTGCCCTATTCCTAAAAAAACAAGAATCCTCCCAAGCTTTCGTTCCTCCATATTATTCCGGCACTAGGAACATCCGTAGCAATCTCATGGCGTTGATCAGCGACAGCCGTCACAAGTCCACCTCCGTCCAGGTAACTTACGGATGCTCCTTTCGGAGTGAGTCGAACACTGAATTCTACCAGAACAGCGTTTCCGCGCCCTGAAATAACATGGGCAGAATGAATTTCGTTTCCGCTAAAACTCCAGTTATTGTTTTCTTACCTTTCATCGATTACGGGCCACAGGACATTTGCCACCGTTTTTGTTACGTTCCGGAATCAGGAAGTTGGAAAAAATAACCCGAACTCGCAGGCGAAAAACGAAAACAAAACTGAATTTCTTGAGGTGACAGTTCTCGATGTCAAAAGTTGCAGTGCTGCCAAATTTGATGCATTTTTGAGGAAACCTCAGTTTGACGTTTCCAGTTCCAAAGGAAACGGAGGGGTGCGCCGATTTGGGGCCCACTTTTTGGACGCGAGTGGCTTGTCGTGTCGCCGGCTTAGTGCTGCCTCAACCGGATTTTTTGCAATGTTCATCCTTTTTTGTATCTGTTACAATTATGTTTTAGCACAATTGCTCATAACTTTTGATAGCGTTGTCAGATCTTCAATCTTTTGGGCTCGTTGGAAAGGTTTTTGATTACCTATCTATCTCCGCCATCAGAATCCAAGCCGCGGCAGTAAATATTCACATTAGAATCGAGCAAAAGGGAAAGTTTGTTGAAACTTCGTCTATGGCCAATTTTCATAGTCTTGCTTGTTTTCATGTCTTTTTGAATTACACCCATTACAGCAGTCCTCCGTTCCCACACCATCGACGCACCCCCCAGCATCGCAGTCAGCCGGCGGTTTTGACACTATTGACGTTTCTCATTTCACAACAAGACATCGGAAAAACAGCAAGCGTGTCATCCGTCGTCATCGCGATTTTTTTTTCAGTCAGGCGGAGGAGGAAAAGAAAATCGCCTTTCACAATCTTGCTAAAAGTCGATCGTCTTATCTGCCGAATTTCCGCAATAAATTGCGCGTGAAAATACTCGCGAGTTTGATATTAGAGTGCGGGAAGTTGAGGTGAAGCGGAAATTCACGATGACGAAAACGCGCTTCAACACCTACGATGTGGTCTGTTCCGTGACGGAGCTTCAAAGGTTTGTGTTTTTTCGCTGGTTTAGATTGATTGGAATTTTAATGATTTTTTTTCGATTTCCGCAGACTCGTCGGCATGCGTGTGAACCAGATCTACGACATCGACAACAAGACGTACTTGATCCGGCTGGTCCGGAACGAGGAGAAGGTGGTGCTGCTGCTGGAGTCCGGCAATCGGTTCCACACGACGGCGTTCGAGTGGCCTAAGAATGTGGCCCCGTCGGGCTTTACGATGAAGATGCGGAAGCATCTGAAGAACAAACGGCTGGAGAGTTTGCGCCAACTGGGGGTGGATCGGATCGTGGACTTTCAGTTCGGTTCCGGGGAAGCGGCTTACCATATTATTTTGGAGCTTTACGATCGGGGTAACATTTTGCTGACGGATTGCGAGCTGAAGATCTTGAACATTTTGCGGCCGCACGTTGAGGGGGAGGAGTTGCGGTTTGCGGTGCGGGAGAAGTATCCGGAGGATCGGGCAAAGCAGGATAGGGGGCCGCCGCCGATGGAGAAGGTGAGGGAGACGATTGCGAAGGCGAATCCGGGGGATACGCTGCGAACGGCGTTGAATCCGATTTTGGAGTACGGAGCGTCGGTGATTGACCACGCGCTTACGAAGTACGGGCTGTTTGGGTGTCGGATTGGTGGGGAGTTGAATCCCGTTCCTCCGGAGGTGTCCAAGAAGGTTAAGAAGAAGCAGAAGGCGATTGCGAAGGAATTTGCGAAGGTGTTCAATCCTGAGGAGGACATGACGGCGCTGATGTGCGCTATTAATGACGCGGAGACGATGCTGCGGCAGGGAATGCGGGAACCGTCGAAAGGGTTCATCATCCAGAAGAAGGAGCTTAGGCCGGCTAAAGAGGGCGAACCTGAAGAGTACTACCTGACGAATCTGGAATATCAACCGTACTTGTACAACCAGTACAAGGACGAACCGTACCAGGAGTTCGCGAGCTTCACCGCGGCCGTTGACGAGTTTTACTCCACACTGGAAGGTCAGAAGATCGACCTGAAGTCGTTCGCGCAGGAGCGGGAAGCGCTGAAGAAGTTGTCCAACGTGCGGACCGATCACGCGAAGCGACTGGACGACCTGACCAAGGCCCAGCTGGAGGACCGGAAGAAGGCGGAGCTGATCACGAGGAACCAGAACCTGGTGGACAGTGCGCTGTTGGCGGTGCAGAGTGCGCTCGCGTCGCAGATGGCCTGGTCGGACATTCAGGATCTGGTGAAGGCGGCGCAGGCCAACAACGATCCGATCGCGTCCTGCATCCGGCAGCTGAAGCTCGAGATCAACCACATTTCGCTGCTGCTGAAAGATCCGTACGCCGTTTTGGACGAGGAGGAAGAAGAGGAGGAAGACTCGGATCGCGAAGACGATGAGCAAAAGCTAGAACCAATGGTGGTGGACGTCGATTTGGCGCTGTCTGCCTTCGCGAATGCCCGTAAATACTACGACCAGCGTCGATTCGCCGCCCGCAAGGAGCAGAAAACGATCGAGTCTTCGTCGAAGGCGTTGAAGAACGCCGAGAAGAAGACGCTGCAAACGCTGAAGGACGTCCGGACGCAGACGACCATCTCGAAGGCGCGCAAGGTGTACTGGTTCGAGAAGTTTTACTGGTTCATCAGTTCGGAGAACTACCTGGTGATTGGCGGGCGCGATCAGCAGCAGAACGAGCTGCTCGTGAAGCGTTACATGCGTCCGGCGGACATTTACGTGCACGCAGAGATTCAGGGCGCGTCCAGCGTGGTCATCAAGAACCCGTCCGGGGCAGAGATCCCGCCCAAGACGCTGCTCGAGGCCGGCACGATGGCCATCTCGTACAGCGTGGCGTGGGACGCGAAGGTCGTCACGAGTGCGTACTGGGTGCGGAGTGAGCAGGTCAGCAAGACGGCGCCGACGGGCGAGTATCTGACCACGGGAAGCTTCATGATCCGCGGGAAGAAGAACTTTCTGCCGCCGTGCCATCTGGTGCTGGGGCTGAGCTTCATGTTCAAGCTGGAGGAGAGTTCGGTCGAGCGACACAAGGGCGAGCGGAAGGTGCGGACGTTCGACGAGGAGTCGGTTGTGAGCGTGGAGGAGGAGAAGGGGCAGGATCAGGAAATTCAGCTCGAAGAGGAAGGTGAAGAGTCGGAGCATGAAGAAAAAGCTGGCGAAGACCTACCGGAAAAGGTCGAAGACCTAACAATTAAAGAGGAAGAAGATCCGGAATCCACCTCGGAAGACGACGACGACGACTCCGGCCCCAAATTCCCCGACACACACATCAAGGTCGAGCACGACACCGGCAAAGTGTCCGTCCAGCCGGACCCAACCCTCCAACGACTCACCTCCCACCCCGATCCCGACTCCGTCGTCTTCCTCGGCGACGACAAACCCTTCATCATCACGCCGGCTCCTCCGCGCAAAAAGCAGGTCCAAAAGAGCAAGCAAAAGGCCAAGAACAAGGAACAGGCCAAGGAGGACGCGGCCGTGCGGGCCGGCCGCCGCCTCGAAGCCGCCCAAAAGCAGGGCCCCCTCAAGCGTGGCCAAAAGGCAAAACTGCGCAAAATCAAGGAAAAGTACGGCGACCAAGACGAGGAAGAGCGCAAACTCATGATGGACATCCTCAAGTCCGCCGGCAACGTCCCAACCAAACCAGCTCAAAACGAAGAAGCCTCCGGCAGCGACCCCGCTAAAAAGTACCCCGGAAAGAAACCGCCCCCGCGTCAAAAGGCGGCCGACCTCGAAGAGGTCCCCGACGACACCCCCGCTGCCGCGGACGTCGACATGCTCGACTCCCTGACCGGATGTCCCCACGAGGAGGACGAACTGCTGTTCGCGATCCCCGTGGTAGCCCCGTACCAGTCGCTGCACAGTTACAAGTTCAAGGTCAAGTTGACGCCCGGAACGGGAAAGCGCGGCAAGGCGAGCAAGACGGCGCTGCAGATCTTCCTGAAGGATAAGCAGTGCTCGCACCGGGAGAAGGACCTGCTGAAGGCGGTCAAGGATGAGACGCTGGCGCGGAATATTCCGGGCAAGGTGAAGCTGTCGGCGCCGCAGATGCAGAAGGTGAAGAAGTGAGGCGAGATGTTGGGTTGAAGTTTGTGAAATTTGTTTGGCGATCAATAAGTAGTTGTTAAGGGTATTCGAAAGCTGTTGTCATTATGCAATAAAATATATTAAATTCAATCATTGTTTTTATTTTCCGAGAATCGTTTCAGTTAATTTATAAATTTTACTTTTTGTCTACCTCATTAGGTTTTACGCCGACTCGATTTGGAGGTTAGAAAGGAGTGCACTGTTTACATGGACTTAGCACAGTTCGATGCGGTTGTCGATTTTGTTCGGGCAAATTCGTCGACAATCGACGAAGACCATGTAAACAGTGCACACGAGCTGTCAAATGACGTCACGGTGTAAAACCTAATTGAGGAAAGCTATTAGTACGTTCGTTTGATGGCTAGTTCCACACTGAGTGCCGCACTCAGACCTGTCAAAGTGTTTGTTTGAAGAAACTCGCGCTAGTTCCGCACGAGTTTCGCCGCCATCTTGGAACTGAAACTCTAGTGCCGCACTCGATATTTTTCCAGTTTCATGCGAGTTCCACGCACACTGACAAATGACGTTCGATTGAACCAAAACTGGCACTGACTGACGGCACTCAGTGCCGCACCGGCTCTTCAAACGAACGTACCATATGTATCCAGATTTTTAAGCGAAGATGGCGTTTGAATGGTGAACGTCCGAAATGTCAAAATCACGCAGTGGTACCAATATTCCGAAAAAAGTGTGCCATGGCATGACAGCCACATTTGTTTTCTAATGTTGGTGCTACTGCGCGATTTTGACATTTCGGATGTTCGCCATTCGAACGCCATCTTCGCTTAAAAACCTGGATAAAATCACTCGAAACCCGTGCGGAACTAGCGCGAATTCTTTCTAAAAAAAACACTTTGACAGTTCTGCGGCACTCAGTGCGGAACTAGCCCTCAAACGAACGTACCATTAGTTTGACCTCGGTCATTGTATTCGGAAAAATACACTGTAACTGAAAATCGCACTTTGCTGAGTTCGTTTTCGCACTTTTTCATACGATTTTTTCAGTTCGACTGCGATTACACTTTTTTGTGTTATCGCAGTCGAACTGAAAAAATCGTATGAAAAAGTGCGAAAACGAACTCAGCAAAGTGCGATTTTCAGTTACAGTGTATGCTTTATCGTTGTGAACAACGTTGCCAGATTATTTTGAAGGAAATCTGTATTTTCTTAAAAATAAATCTGTATTTTATCTGTATCTTGTCGAATTCGAAGCCATAGAAGACATTTCGAAATTTTTAACAACAGATTTAAGCTTTTTAATCATATTAAAGCATAAATTAATAACTAAATTGTTGAAACTTTCAAATATAACCGTTTTAAAAAAATCTGTATATACAGATATTTGGGATTTTTGGGATCGAAAAATCTGTAAAATACAGATTTATCTGTATATCTGGCATGGCTGGTTGTGAACAATAATTGTCTAGAATAAATTTTCAAAAGGTCCTATCTGCATAGGAAATCCATGACTCGTAGGCTTTTTTTTTGAAAATTTACTCTAGATATCACATATTTGAGCTTAATTTTAGGACCCAATTTCGGCTCAAGCCTCGTGTCAATTTGGCCCGATTTTGATCCTTATAAGCCTTGTTATAACCCCATGAACGAGCCCATTAACAATGTTTTGCTTCAAATTTATTTTCTTTTTTTTCTGATGATTACAAAATTTTACTTTCCGCTGCATCGACCCTCCCCTCGGTGCCCAAAACGTCAAAATGGTCAAAATCAATGACGTCTTCTTTATTTACGTTTCCTCTTCTCTGTTTACGATTCTTCCCGATTTCGCTCGCCAGTTCTCGTCGCCTGTTGCTCGGTGTTCAGTTCGATCGGATTCCCTCCAGCGCACCTTATCATCCGTCCCTTCCCGTTATCAGTTACTGTGTTAGTGTCTCCACGACCCACGAGAAGCAGCACCCTGCTGCAGCACAATTTGCGTATTTCTCTCAATTAGAATGAGATATTGAGTGTGTCGTTATGAGCCAAGGTCAGTGCGCGGAACCCGGAACCGTCGTCCACGTGAATCTGCTCTTCTTCGCCAAAGCGCGCGAACTCGCCGGAACGTCGTCACAGTCGAGCTTTCCACTGTCAACTGGAACGGGAGCATCGCTGAACGGCGCCCAGATTTTGGCCGCGATTTGTGCCCACTTTCCGGAGCTGCGCCCCATCCGGGACCATGTTATAATCGCCGTCAACGAGCAGTACTGCGAGGATTTGACGGCATCGTTGGCGATTCGGGACGGGGACGAGGTTGCCGTGATTCCGCCGATTGCCGGAGGTTAATTCGAGCGCGATGGGGTCGAACTACTTGAAGTTGACCTTCGACAAGCTGGACGTGGGGGAGATCAACGAGTTGGTGGCGCACGAGAGTTGCGGCGCGGTGGCGCTGTTTGTGGGGACGACCCGGGACAACTTTGACGGGAAGGAGGTCGTCCTGCTGCAGTACGAGGCGTACGAGGCCATGGCGCTCAAGTCGATGAATCACATCTGCGAGGAGCTTCGCGGTCGCTGGCCGGATCTGGTTCACATCGGGATTCACCACCGGCTGGGGACGGTTCCGGTGAAGGAGGCTTCGGTCGTGATTGCCATCAGTTCGCCGCATCGGGAGGCGGCGCTGGAAGCGGTCCGCTGGGCGATTGACGAGCTCAAGAAGAGTGTCCCGGTGTGGAAGAAGGAACAGTACGCCGAGGGCCAGGGTTGTTCCGAGTGGAAGGAGAACAAGGAGTGCACCTGGTCGAAGGCCTACAAGGACAATCACGTTCTTTGATCGAGGGAGAAAGCCTTAAAATTGTACAGTTTTTCAAGTTTTATTATGTTAATTTGCATGTTTACGTTGAAAAGAAGGTCAGGGACGTCGTATCTAAAAGTTAGCAAAGCTAGCAAAATCAAATCGTGCAAAATTATGGTGCGCAAGTAGGTGAGCTGCACAAACGCAAATGTGCAGACGATTTCACTTTTGAAAACCCTTTATTTTTCAAATAATCACCAACACCAACTCCTCGTTCATCGTTAGTTGAAGGTTTTGAGCAAGGCATATCTATGAGATAGCAGCTGAGTCAGGTAGTACATCGAGCAATATTCAGTTAGATAATGTTAAGTACACAACTATATGGGGAAAGGAAGCAGCAAAAAACGCACACTCATCACACTGTAAACTTAGAGCTAGCAGGGTGAAGCACTTGAGAATAAAAACGCAATCGAATGCAAAATAAACTTGTGTTTTGTTTGTCATCTTGGGTGTTGTGGCGCACGTGTTTACTTTATTACTTATTTGCTTAAATAAAAAATATTAAAAATTAAAACATTTCAATTACATGGCGCTTGAGTCAGCTTTGCGCGCAAAAAATTGTGACACGTGTGGCCCGATTGGATTTGCTGTTTGCGGTTATGGGAGCGACGCTCTCTCACAAAAAAAAAACTTTTTCTAGAAAGAGAGCGGAGTGTTTCCAGCGTCTCTCTCTGCAGAAGGGCTCGCTCTCTCCGTCTCTTCCACCCTCCGCATGCTGGCATGACACTCGAAAGTCCAAAACAAATCTCGCGAGTTTTGTTTTTTTTTTGCATGGTTTATTAGGGTGTCCTGTAATCTAATTAAAACATTTTTTAAGCTTTATAAGGCCCATGCAAATATTTAAAAAAGTTTTTGTCCCTCGGCCCTGGCCGAGGTCAAGGGGGGGGGGGGGGCAAAAAAATAAAAAAATATAAAAATTTAAATAACAAGCCATAGTCTTCACATTTAAATGAAAAAAGTGTTTTAAAATGCATTTTACACTAGTTCAGTTGTTTTGCAATCATTAGTTTTCAAAAAATCTAAGATCTGACAAAAACAAAAATTGTATCGACAAAAAAGATTTTGCATCGAAAATTTTCAAAAAATCTTAAGATTTTTTAATAAACCCAAACATGCTAAAAATTATTTTAAACGCAGAAGAATGTATTTTAATTTGATTTCAGCTGGTTGCACTTGAATTTTCATTGAAATTTTGAAGTTTATTGTAAAAATATTTTTTTTGCCCCCTGATTTTTCGGGCCAATTTTGAAGGGGGGGGTGACAAAAACTTTTAAAAATATTTGTACCAGCCTAATGATTTATAAACGGTTTTCTTCCGAGATGACTGTTGGCTCTGTAAATATTCAAAATTTTGTAGATTATTGAGAATGGACACATTTTTTCTGGAGCAACACGAGAAAAGGGCGGATAAGCATTTTGACAGCTGGAACAATTTTGCAAATTCCGAGCCAACAGGTAACTTTTTCACAAAACTCAGAATGTAAAACAATAGCTGGCCTTCCCAGCTACATTTTAACACTGCGGGTTTTGTTAAATAGTTACCTGTTGGCTCGGAATTTGCAAAATAGTTCTGGCTGTTCAAATGCTTATACGCCCTTTTCAAATGTTGCTCCAGATTTTATTTAAGGGGGGGTTGAGGCGTTTGTCCACGCTCCATACAAAAAATATTTTTTTTTGTATGGACATTTGTACACGAAGGGGAGTGGGAGGGTTTGGGATTCCCAAAAAAATGTCCACGTGGTTTATGGATGGTCCCTATGATGTTAAAGCTACGAAAAAAAAATCAAAACAAAATTGTTTCTTCATTCGATTACCCGAAGTCCCGTATTTGAACTTCGGATTGTCAAAAAATCGTTCGTTAGTTTAGCTACATGCACAAAAACTCCAGTACTTAAATTTACGTTTTCTTTTAACTCGTTTAACGCCGGGACTTGTGGTGTAGGGGTAAGCGTGGTTGCCTCTCATCCAGTCGGCCTGGGTTCGATCCCAAAAGGTACCGGTGGCATTTCTCGAAATTTGTCTGATCACGCCTTCCGTCGGACGGGGAAATAAATGTTGGCCCCGGTCCACTATGGGCCATCCCCATACAACAGGCGGCCAAATTATTTTTTTGCTTTTTAAATGTTTTTTTCATACAAATTTGGGTAATCGTATGGTATTGAAATGGTGTAGGTCGATTTTTATGACTTTTCATGTTTTTCAATAGTTGATTGTTTATAATAAATAGTATTTTCATACATTTGCAAGTACAACAGAATTGCGTATATATTGTATTGCAAGTTTATATTATTAAACTATGGATATGCTAATACATCCCCAATTCAAGGACACAACCGCCTTCCCCTCTTTCTTTCACCACCACCCCCCCCCCCCCCCCTCCCCTCCAACAAAATTTTGTTAAGCGTAATAAATTCTTTTTAAGTCTAATATTAATTATTTTTTGCTGTGTGTTTCTTTTTGTGAGTCCATGCCATATAACTTGAGACCCCCCCGATCCTTACGGGCCTAAATTGCGAAAATTTTAATTGTTAAATCAAATAACATAAAAAATAATTTTATTCGTAATATTAATTATGAAGTAAACCGTTAAAATATAAAACATACTCTTACTGATCCTAATGTTCTTGTTCATGAAAATTAATTTCATTATAGAGTTTCTGACGGCAGGATATGTTAAAGGTACTTTTTATGACGTTTTGTACTAACCTACAAAGCAAAGCAATCCACTTTAACGACCCCCGGGTCTTTTGTGGGCTCTGTTGCAAGTTTCTGCTCATTTCTAGGCGTCCGAAGGTTATGTGTGGTGAGCAGGGTTGCGAATGAGCGAGCGCTCACGGAATGCGTGCTCGCTCCAGCTGGAGCGTGAGTTTTTATCAGGTAGCTCGTGCTCGCTCACGCTCACCGGAGCGTTTTGCGCTCACGGTAGCTGGTGAGCCAAAGTAGGTAGTTGTTTTTCCCTGTTGAAGCATCTGCCTGTTTGAAACGAAGTTTCTAGAACTATCTCAGCACAGGCAGCAAAAACAAACAAGAAAGTGGTCAAACAAACAACAGTAAGCAATAAAATGGATTTAGTCGGCGAACCGAAATATACGTACTATTTAAATTCAGAATTAGCCAAGGGGCAGAATGATTCACTCTTGAGTGTGCTAACAAAGAGATAACTCATTCTTAATGTAAAAAATCATTGACGTGAAGAGATGCACTGATATGTACAAAAAATTGAATTAATTGACAAATGTTTATTTTAAGTTGTTAGAATCCGGAGTTTTGACTCAAGGCGGTTTTAAAAACACCAAAAAAAAATTTGTTTTATTGGACATTTAAAAAAAAAACACCAGTAAGCTTTATAAAAGTTATAATCATCCCTCATATTCGGAACATTTTAGAAAATGTCCATATTCAAAAAATCATTTATTGAATCTGTAATTGAATATTTTCAGAGGCTTGGTAGCGGAAGTGTTAGATAAAATTTACTTGACGGAAGAGGAGCCACCCTTTATGTGCTAAAACACAACAATGACAATTTATATTATTTCATTCAAATGATTTACTTCAAAAACTAGCAATTTGGAGGCTTTTTTGTAAAAAGAGAACTGTTTCAACAATTTTACCCTATTTTCTAGAATGAGAAAGAGAAAGATTAACTTTATAAAAATGATCAGCCGTTTCCAAGCACTGAACGATTTATTAAATGGAATGACTTTTGTTTAATGGTTGCTCATTCTGATCTGCACGCTGGAATGGTAGCCAACAAACTGTTTAGGTACATAAAACAGTTTAATTTTATATTTTAATCAACCAAGCATATAACATTGAATCAAACTTACCCCAGCATAAATCTTCTTGAATTATTTCATTGTTTTGTAAGTTTCTCTAAGGTTTACAGTCCTTTTTGTTCACGCGCTTCCCCCTTCCTTTGTTTCCACTGACATGCTGCGCCTTAAGTATAAAATCTAACTAGGATTGAAAAACAAAAAAACTGTCTCAAAAAGTTAAACGACTCGCGATACTTCTAAAGTGAGCGCTCCGTGAGCGAAAAATGAGCGCGAGCGCGAGCGTGGGGCAAACGCGAGCTGAAAAAATCGGAGCAAACGTGAGCGCGGGCAAACGTGAGCTAGCTCGCGCAGCGCTCCTCCTCACGAATGAGCGAAAAGTGAGCGCTCACGAGCGCGTGAGCGCGTGAGGAACGCAACACTGGTGGTGAGTCACTCAAAACCTCTTTTACGCTAATGGACCGACGTTTTACTTCCCCATCCGATAGAAGGCGTGGTCAGGCAAATCTCGTCTCGAAAAATGCCACCGGGTCCGTCTGGGATTGAACCCAGGCCATACTGGGGTTTGGAGGCTACCACGCTAACCACTAAACCACCGGACCCGGCAACCTAACCTACATAGAACTTAAATGTGGATCAGTTTCATGGATTGATCGCAGAAATTTATCATGCTTAGTCAATATTTTGCTGAATACTTTTTTCGGTGTCAAACTGAGATTCTCTTTCTCCAGTTTCGCTTGAGAAACTTCGGTACGAATACCTTATTTGACAAAACTACTCAATTTTAAATGTAGGCAACAAAAAATTCTAATAAAATCATTTCGAACTTCTTGAAACCAGGTACTGATTTTTGAAGCGACGATGCCCACGAAGTAGCAATAATAATAAAAATAAGCTTTATCGCTGTAAACAATAATATCAGCAATCTAAGCTTCCTTTTTAGGACCCAATTGTTTGTAACTCCTTTTTTAATGAGAGTTAGACAACAACCATTAAAAAAAAATAGAGGAAATCTAGAGTTTTTTTTACTAGGTCCTATAAAAATATGAAAGACAATAGCTTATAGGTCCTTTTCAAAAAAAAAACTCTAGATTTGTTGATAAAAATGAAACTGATTACACCAAGATTACACTCGTAAGAAAAAAAATAAAATCTAAGGACCACCCTCCTGTTTTCCCATCCATTTCTCTCAAAACCCCGCGAACCGGTTCAAAAACGCACCCCACCATCCAGAGAGAACCGTTTCGCTCTCTTCTCCCGCGGGTCGCCGCGTGTTAAGTTTGCTCTCTCTCTCGCACTCTCTTTGCTCGGCTCCCAGCTCGTCGACGCAAACAACAAAAGTCAACACCAGCCTGAAAACCCGTCTTTGCTGCCGCCGCAGCAGTTTCCTGCAAACATCAGATCGTGTCGCATCGTGTCACATTGTGTGTCCTAGTGTTTTTCAACAACAACAACAAAAAACAACATCAAAATTTTCAGTGCTGTGATTTTTGTTAGGACCTTGTGCGCGAAATTTGTCCGTTCCGGAACGGTGACTTTCTTCTTCTTTGTCAATATTTTGCCTGTGTGTGCATTTCCTGTCCTTCTCCCGTTACACCGGTACTGTTCCGGATCGAAGGTGTGTGTGTGTGTGTGTGTGTGTCGCGCTCGGTTCCCTGAGCAGAATATTTAATGAACCAGTTTGAGGCGGCAGCAAAAAAACGAAAAAAAAATCAATGATTGTGATAATCTTCCCTCAAGTGTGACGGAAAATTCGCGTTGAAATTCTCCGTTTGTAGTCGATTCCCGTGGCCGTGCAAAATCCGTCAACCGGAGCCAACAACAACAAAAATCGATTTCTGGATCGAGCAGCAAATTGTGCACGTGTCATCCTTACCCAAACAGCACAGCATCACCTCATCTTGTAAAGAGAACAACAATCTCAAGTCCAAGTCAAAGTCGGCTAGTCCAAGTCAGCGCAAGTCCTTCAACGGTTTAAAAATTCAAAGTCCTTTGAAGTTCCACAAAAGAAAAACGCACCGTAAAAGTTTAAAGTAGCGCAAATAAATGCAAACATAAAGGAAAAAAAATTCAAGGCCATCGCAGCAAATCGTGGTTTGGGGAAAGTTGGCCCAAAATTGCCGGTGAAGTTTACCGCAGAAGTGACTCATCATCCCCCCGGACGGTGGCAACCCGAGCTCGAAGTTATCAGCGATCCGAGATAGGCAACAACGCGGTGCAGTCTCCGGGCTTCAAGAGGTATGCTGAAGGTTTACTACTTTTTCTTGCTTTCTTGTGACCGGGTTTGACTATTTATGGAAGTTGGGTGGCGCGAGCGGGTATCGAAGGTTATTCGGTGAAGTTGTGTGGCATTAAAGGGACACTGGATGGGATAAGATTAACACGTGTTACTTGGCAACTGATAAAAGCTAATCGAATTTGAGGGTGTTTGGGGATGAAATTAAAACTTAACATTTCAAAATTGGATTAATCTTATCTCGAAATAAAGTGTCTGGAGTCCTAATTTGCCCGTAGTCGGATTACATCTAATAAAATCAATGTTTGAGAAAGATTTGATTCTGAGAGCCTTGTAGAATAGCTCATATGAGGATTTTCGTACTCGGTAATTTTTTTACCGAAACTTCTACAGCCGCTCAGTAAAAGCAAATTTGACAGTTTGTGTTAATTATACCGAACGTCTCCACTGTCCATCATTGAAAAAATAGCTAATGTACACTTCTGTCAAAAACGAGATAATTGTAATTGTAATTTTGTTTGGCTACGACATCCTGTTAGTCAGACTTTTAATCAGAGCAAGGAGGTGTAAAACCCGGAAACCAGGTGGTAGAGCATGTTCAACGTATCTTCTGAAACTTGAATTTCACAAAAAAAGTGTTTACTTTTGGTTGCCGATGCAAAAAACCAAACGGTCTATATGCCATGCTTATGGGAAATTGCCGAAGAATTAGTGACACATTTTTCGTGGAATACTGATTTGGCATAATAGCAAAATTTTCAATAATGGGCAGTTCAATAGAGCTTATTTCGTTTTTTTGCCCAGAAGAAATTTTAAGGTTAGATTTGGGAGACAACATTTATTTACAAATTAATTTTCCGGTTGAAGCTATTCATTTACATTTCGAGTTTTGTGAAAAAGTTACCTGTTGGCTCGAAATTTGCAAAATGATTCATGCTGTCAAAATGCTTATCCGCCCTTTTCCCTTGTTGCTCCAGATATTGCGTCCGTATTTCCAACGATTGTTTGATCTCTAGGAGAATGTCCTGTATTCACGTGAACTGGAAGAAAATCAATGTTGTTTTCGTTGCATTGAACTTTTCTCTTATGAATTGGGGCAAATGTCCCTAATTTAGACCTAGTACCTATTTTGGACCCAATCGGCATAATTACGGTGATTTTATAATCAGCAGATTGATTTTCTTGAAGAATTTCGGGAGCGATTTTCTTTTGCGTGATTTGCCTCCTCTCTCTTTCGCGGGTGAAGAAAGTTCGCTTGCGAAATTGATTTTTTTGCGATTATTCCATCCCTGACCACTATAAAGATTTTAGCACTCCAGTCTCAATGAAATATTTAAACTTAATCAGTTTTTTTGAGCAGTACTCGGTGTTGGATGGTGGGTCCAAAATAGGAACATTGATACTGAATAATAAATCCAACTTTTTCTGTTTAGGTCCAAAATACAGCCAAAAACTATTAAACCTTTACAACCCAACCCCGCCTCTATAAAGGCTTCGATTTAAAAAAAAACGCCAAAAATCCATTTTCAACCGATTCTTTATCTTTAAAAAGCATTGAAAAGAAGGACTCTTAAAATTGTAGGGTTGGAAGTTTTACTTGTTTCATGTGACTTTGCCAATGTTTTTAAAAAAGTAATTTTTCAGGGGTCAACTTTGGCTGTGTTTTTTTACAAACATTTCCTATATTTTAAGTAAAAAGTATGCAGTAATGTTATTAGTATCTCAAACTGTGCCTTTACGCTTTGTTTTACAAGTTAAATGATAATGGTGCCATTTTATAGCAGAATATGTGATAAACAAGGATTTTTTTCAGAAAGTTACTGTGAAAACATGAAAAATATAGAAAGGCAAAAAGTAAGGAGGTGATAAAATAGGCCAAATACTACCAAAAACGACAATAAACTGAACAAGATAAATGCAAATTAAAATACTAAAAATTAAACAAGAAAAACATAAATCAAGAGAAGAAAAGTTTTTCGCAGAACAAAAGTTGCTGCTCCTAAACACGGAAAAAAATACAAATTTTCGAAAAAAAAATAGTTAATTTTCACTGAATTTTCATCAACTGAAATTTCAGTATTCGATTCAGCAATTTAGATTTTACTAAATTCTCAGTAAATTGACATTTGTAATTGTGACAGATGATTGACTGAAATTTCAGCGAAAGAAATGTCAGTTTGATTTCCTGAACATTCAGAATTATCTTTTGCCAGTTTGACAGATAATTTGCTGAATATTCAGCAATCGTTGCTGTTTTTTGTTCCGATATCATGAATTGATTTTTATGCCATTTTATTCCAAACCTTTAAAAAACTGCTGATCAGCATCGCCTTGGTTTGAAATATTTCAAAATCAAACACAACGCATTTAAAAGTTGATTTTCACTCGGCAGCATCCACACAGGAAAATAGTTTTATTAGAAATTAGCAGGCAAGTACCGTTAAACGGGGTGACTTTGATGTGTTTGAGATTTTTCCGCAACATGAAGAGTAGTACTCTTAGAGTACACATTAGGTACGTAAGGAATGCTATGGAATCATGCTGACCATGATACAAAAGTGTTCAAAGTATTTCAAGAAGAAGTTTTCATAAAATTTTTAAATGTTTAAATAGTTAGTTAACTATAATTAAGAAAATGTTGATGTGTAGCAATATTTCATATTCTCAAAGGGTCATGATTTTCTCAATGATTGTGGTTTTGAATCGGAAAACGGAATATATTTTCGGATGTTTTGGACAATTTCCCATAAGGATGTTTATTATGTCTTTTTGAAATATAATTAAAAAAAGCTCTAAATTATAGGCATTTTCTGTAGAACACATTTCATAATAAACGTGAAAACTTTTGATTCGTGATTCGAATTCAGTTTAAAATGCAATATGAATCGATAATTTTACAAACCAAACTAGCAGTCAGGCCAGAAAAGTACCCGTAGACTACTAAGCCCCGTTTTAGCGTTACATGGATTTTCAACAAGCTGTAACTTGGTGAAAATTACATGAAATATCAACTTCATATATACCATTGGATTCGAAAATTAATCAACTTTAATATAAAAATATTTAATATGGTGGTTCAGGGGGGCGGGTCCCCGGGGGGAGGGGCCAAAGGAAAAAAAACAGCGTTACATGGAATTCAAGGGCCCAGAGCACATCGTAAAATAACCCAAAATACCAACTTAAATAGGTTTTTGGAAAGGGGAGAACCTCTACTTTAAGGAAAAAATATTTAAAACATGTTAAAAATATTTAAACAATTTTTAAAAAATAGTTATCGTAACTATTTTTACAATAGCAATATTTATTTGAACTATAAAGCCAAATTTTTAAGAAATATGGTCATGCGACATATCAAAATTCATAAAATTATTCCAGGAATCGATATATGAGCAATTCAACCTGATTCGGTTGAACCGGTAAAATTACCGGTACCGGTTGAACCGGTTCCGGGGTTGTATCACTAACCATGTCATGCGACGTGTCAAAACTCTTCAAATTAGCTCAACAATCTTTTCGTGACAAATTTGAACCGATTCAGTTGAACCGGTTCAAATAACCGGTACCGGTTTGAACCGATTCAGTGTTTTTTACTGCAAATCATGCCATGCGACGTGTCAAAATTCTTCAAATAATCTCAACAATCTTTTCGTGACAAATTTGAACCGATTCAGTTGAACCGGTTCAAATAACCGGAACCGGTTTGAACCGATTCAGTGTTTTTACTGCAAATCATGCCATGCGACGTGTCAAAATTCTTCAAATAATCTCAACAATCTATTCGTGATAAATTTGAACCGATTCCTTGTTTTTACAGCAAACCATGTAGTGCGACGTGTCAACAATTTTCAAATAATATCAACAATCTATTGGTGATGAATATGAACCGATTCAATTGAACCGGTTCAAATAACCGTTACCGATTATACCGATACCATGTTTTTACAGCAAACCATGTAGTGCGACGTGTTGGACATTTTCAAATAATCTCAACAATATATTGGTAATGAAATTGAACCAATATGGTTGAACCAGATCAAATAACCGGTACCGGTTAGGACCAATTTCATGTTTTATAGCAATCCAAGTTGCCACCTGTTTTCGTGAATAATTTGAACCGATTTTGTTGTACTGGTTCAAAAAACCGGTAGCGATTTGCACATATTCCATTATTTTACTGCAATGACATGGTCATGCGACGTTTCACATAAGGAAATCGACTCGAAATATCAGGGGGCAAAAGAAATTTCAAAAAACTTGTAAATTTCGATAGAAATTTATGTGCAATCAGCTAAAATCAATTTTAAATGCATTCGTTTAGAATCATTTTTAGCATGTGCTGGTTTATAAAAAAAAAAGAATTTTCGATGTAGAATTTTTTGTCGACAAATTTTTTGAAAACCTTTTCGCAATGACTGTCGTATTTCAATTTTTTCCTTTTGACTGTTCAGTCTAACTTACAAAAATGACAACCGTTTCCTACCATAAATTAATAAATTGATAAATTGATAAATTGATAAATTGATATATTGATAAATTGATAAATTGATAAATTGATAAATTGATAAATTGATAAATTGATAAATTGATAAATTGATAAATTGATAATTTGATAAATTGATAAAATGATAAATTGATAAATTGATTAATTGATAAATTGATAAATTGATAAATTGATAAATTGATAAATTGATAAATTCATAAATTCATAAATTCATAAATTGATAAATTGATAAATTGATAAATTGATAAATTGATAAATTGATAATTTGATAAATTGATAAAATGATAAATTGATAAATTGATAAAGTGATAAATTGATAAATTGATAAATTGATAAATTGATAAATTGATTAATTGATAAATTGATAAATTGATAAATTGATAAATTGATAAATTGATAAATTGATAAATTGATAAATTGATAAATTGATAAATTGATAAATTGATAAATTGATAAATTGATAAATTGATAAATTGATAAATTGATAAATTGATAAATTGATAAATTGATAAATTGATAAATTGATAAATTCAAAAATTCATAAATTGATAAATTGATAAATTGATAAATTGATAAATTGATAAATTGATAAATTGATAAATTGATAAATTGATAAATTGATAAATTGATAAATTGATCAATTGATAAATTGATAAATTGATAAATTGATAAATTCATAAATAAATTAATTGATAAATTCATAAATTGATAAATTGATAAATTGATAAATTGATAAATTGATAAATTGATAAATTGATAAATTGATAAATTGATAAATTGATAAATTGATAAATTGATAAATTGATAATTTGATAAATTGATAAAATGATAAATTGATAAATTGATTAATTGATAAATTGATAAATTGATAAATTGATAAATTGATAAATTGATAAATTGATAAATTCATAAATTCATAAATTGATAAATTGATAAATTGATAAATTGATAAATTGATAAATTGATAAATTGATAATTTGATAAATTGATAAAATGATAAATTGATAAATTGATAAAGTGATAAATTGATAAATTGATTAATTGATAAATTGATAAATTGATAAATTGATAAATTGATAAATTGATAAATTGATAAATTGATAAATTGATAAATTGATAAATTGATAAATTGATAAATTGATAAATTGATAAATTGATAAATTGATAAATTGATAAATTGATAAATTGATAAATTGATAAATTGATAAATTGATAAATTGATAAATTGATAAATTGATAAATTGATAAATTGATAAATTGATAAATTGATAAATTGATAAATTGATAAATTGATAAATTCAAAAATTCATAAATTGATAAATTGATAAATTGATAAATTGATAAATTGATAAATTGATAAATTGATAAATTGATAAATTGATAAATTGATAAATTGATAAATTGATAAATTGATAAATTGATAAATTGATAAATTGATAAATTGATTAATTGATAAATTGATTAATTGATAAATTGATAAATTGATAAATTGATAAATTGATAAATTGATAAATTGATAAATTGATAAATTGATAAATTCATAAATAAATTAATTGATAAATTCATAAATTGATAAATTGATAAATTGATAAATTGATAAATTGATTAATTGATAAATTGATAAATTGATAAATTGATAAATTGATAAATTGATAAATTGATAAATTGATAAATTGATAAATTGATAAATTGATAAATTGATAAATTGATAAATTGATAAATTGATAAATTGATAAATTGATAAATTGATAAATTGATAAATTGATAAATTGATAAATTGATAAATTGATAAATTGATAAATTGATAAATTGATAAATTGATAAATTGATAAATTGATAAATTGATAAATTGATAAATTGATAAATTGATAAATTGATAAATTGATAAATTGATAAATTGATAAATTGATAAATTGATAAATTGATAAATTGATAAATTGATAAATTGATAAATTGATAAATTGATAAATTGATAAATTGATAAATTGATAAATTGATAAATTGATAAATTGATAAATTGATAAATTGATAAATTGATAAATTGATAAATTGATAAATTGATAAATTGATAAATTGATAAATTGATAAATTGATAAATTGATAAATTGATAAATTGATAAATTGATAAATTGATAAATTGATAAATTGATAAATTGATAAATTGATAAATTGATAAATTGATAAATTGATAAATTGATAAATTGATAAATTGATAAATTGATAAATTGATAAATTGATAAATTGATAAATTGATAAATTGATAAATTGATAAATTGATAAATTGATAAATTGATAAATTGATAAATTGATAAATTGATAAATTGATAAATTGATAAAATGATAAATTGATAAATTGATAAATTGATAAATTGATAAATTGATAAATTGATAAATTGATAAATTGATAAATTGATAAATTGATAAATTGATAAATTGATAAATTGATAAATTGATAAATTGATAAATTGATAAATTGATAAATTGATAAATTGATAAATTGATAAATTGATAAATTTATAAATTGATAAATTGATAAATTGATAAATTGATTAATTGATAAATTGATAAATTGATAAATTGATAAATTGATAAATTGATAAATTGATAAATTGATTAATTGATAAAATGATAAAATGATAAAATGATAAAATGATAAATTGATAAATTGATAAATTGATTAAGAAAAACCTTGGGTAATTCATGACGGGTTATTTTTCAATTCAATTTTTTTAAGTAACAAACATGTTTCAAAAATTGCAAAGCGTTGTTTATCAATTTATCAATTTATCAATTTATCAATTTATCAATTTATTAATTTATGGTAGGAAACGGTTGTCATTTTTGTACGTTAGACTGAACAGTCAAAAGGAAAAAAAAGAAATACGACAGTCATTGCGAAAAGGTTTTCAAAAAATGTGTCGACAAAAAATTTTACATCGATAATTCTTTTTTTTTTATAAACCAGCACATGCTAAAAATGATTCTAAACGAATGCATTTAAAATTGATTTTAGCTGATTGCACATAAATTTCTATCGAAATTTACAAGTTTTTTGAAATTTCTTTTGCCCCCTGATATTTCGAGTCGATTTCCTTATGTGAAACGTCGCATGACCTTGTCATTGCAGTAAAATAATGGAATATGTGCAAATCGCTACCGGTTTTTTGAACCAGTACAACAAAATCGGTTCAAATTATTCACGAAAACAGGTGGCAACTTGGATTGCTATAAAACATGAAATTGGTCCTAACCGGTACCGGTTATTTGATCTGGTTCAACCATATTGGTTCAATTTCATTACCAATATATTGTTGAGATTATTTGAAAATGTCCAACACGTCGCACTACATGGTTTGCTGTAAAAACAAGGAATCGGTTCAAATTTATCACGAATAGATTGTTGAGATTATTTGAAGAATTTTGACACGTCGCATGGCATGATTTGCAGTAAAAACACTGAATCGGTTCAAACCGGTTCCGGTTATTTGAACCGGTTCAACTGAATCGGTTCAAATTTGTCACGAAAAGATTGTTGAGCTAATTTGAAGAGTTTTGACACGTCGCATGACATGGTTAGTGATACAACCCCGGAACCGGTTCAACCGGTACCGGTAATTTTACCGGTTCAACCGAATCAGGTTGAATTGCTCATATATCGATTCCTGGAATAATTTTATGAATTTTGATATGTCGCATGACCATATTTCTTAAAAATTTGGCTTTATAGTTCAAATAAATATTGCTATTGTAAAAATAGTTACGATAACTATTTTTTTTAAATTGTTTAAATATTTTTAACATGTTTTAAATATTTTTCCCTTAAAGTAGAGGTTCTCCCCTTTCCAAAAACCTATATAAGTTGGTATTTTGGGTTATTTTACGATGTGCTCTGGGCCCTTGAATTCCATGTAACGCTGTTTTTTTTCCTTTGGCCCCTCCCCCCGGGGACCCGCCCCCCTAAACCACCATATTAAATATTTTTATATTAAAGTTGATTAATTTTCGAATCCAATGGTATATATGAAGTTGATATTTCATGTAATTTTCACCAAGTTACAGCTTGTTGAAAATCCATGTAACGCTAAAACGGGGCTTAGTAACTTGACTGCTAGTTTTATCGAATTTTAGGTAAAATTGTGACTTTAAAATATAAACATACTAAATTTATATGTCTTTCATTAAAAAGCTTATAAACTAAGTTAGGCCATTGCAAATATTTTTTGAACTTTATGTCCCTCGACTCTGGTCGGAGTTGAGGGAGGGGGGGGGGGGGGGGGGGGGGTTGTGGCAAAAAAATAAAAAAAAATATAAAAATTGAAATAACAAGCTATGGTCACAACCCTGGGCTTCGTCATAATGAGTGTCATAGGTTTGATGCTTGTTTGGCAAAGAGTATGATTTGATTCGATGTGGAATTAAAATCGAAGTGTTCAGCATATTGCTGAAGCTTCCATTTTTACACATGGACACCACTTCATGCTGCGAGAACCCACTTTGGCGCAGTCTCAGGGCTTAATCGATGGCCGGTAAGCTGTCATCGAGACAAGGAGGTTCTCCGATAGTGGAAATATCACATTTGTACAATGAACAATCTTAATGTGGGTGTCAGGTTAGGATGCGGGTTTAAAAAAAATAGTTTTTGTAGAATTTAGGATTTTAACTATAAATATCATTTTTTTATACTTTGCCTTTAGTTATTTAGGGACAAAATTAGTAACAGTGAATTTAGTAATTCTATCAGAATCGGTGATTTTCATTCAAGTAGCATAAAAACCATTCTGATTTGTCAAAATTTCCATAGAGTCTCGATCAATCAATAGTGAAATGATATCGGACTAAATTCGATGATCTGTTGAACTAACGGTTGTCGGATTATGATTGTATCGACCATTGTTGCGAATCGAGGATCTACTGGAATTCTGACGATCAAATGGTCGTCTCTTTTTCAATTCATGACTTGTAAAATATAATATGAACTGTTAATCTATTTGTGTTTTGTTTTTAAAAGAAGCCAGACAGGTTTTAAAAGAAAGGTTTTTTTTTTTGCTATTAACTAAAATGTCGTGGATTTGGGATAAGAGTAGCTTTCGGATAGGTTGCTTTAAATCTAGTATTCAATTTAAGTTAGGTAGTTATCCGCAGTGAAAATTTGGAGTTATATGAATAATTGAACATTTTGGACTTATGAAAAACACACAACTGTGCATTTATTCTAGGGTCAGATCCATACAGCGTCAGTGTTTATTTGGTCGAAGTGTACTTATTCATTGGCAGATCTGATTCTAGTTGTAATGTACGACAAGACTACTGACAATGGTCACAACATTTCAATGAAAAAGGTGTTTTAAAGTGCATTTTATACCTACCCAGTTGTTTTGCAATCATTAGTTTTCAAAATGTCCAATTATTGAAGAGATTTTTTTTTCACAAAAAAAAACTTTTTGCGGTGCTGTACATTGGAATTCCATAAAAATTGAAAATATTTTTGATCAATCCCAAACATGCTAAATTTGTTTTTAAACGCAGGAAAATGCATTTCTAATTGTTTGCAGTTGGTTAGACTTCTTTTTCCTTTAAAATTTTGAAGTTTTTTGAAAAAATATTTGCAACGGCCTTAACTAGATATACTCAAATACATTGATTTTTTTTTTATTATAAACGATTTTAGCAACTTTAGCGATTGTAAAAAAAAACGAAGTTGACTTTATAGCTGTCGGCCACCATTGCTAGTACCAACCACTAGTGTCTTCCTTTTTATCTACAAGGACTTCGCCGCCCTGGGCTCCTAAGTGTATGAAAGTATGGCACGGAGCGACGGCGCCGAATACCCATATTTACACAAAGAATTTTAGAGCGCCCGCCGCGGGATTCGAACCGGCGACCTCTGGATTAGAGTCCAGTGCGCGGTCCGATTGATCCACACGGGCGGTAAAAATTAACGTAAAAATAGAATTTAATCACCTTAAATCTGAATTTAACAAGAGAAATTATGACTATAAAAGTCAACCGGGAATTCAAAATAAGAATTTTCAACGCAACTATTTTTAAAGCACTATTGAAAAAACTTTTTTTTTTCAAAAATAGTGCAAGGACCTTGTGTGGCCTACCCCAGTACATGTTTAAAAAATGATAATCTTGCGAAAAACCTTAACACTTGAAAAAAATATTCCGAAAATAAATTGTGTTATCAATGTCACCCCTTAAAAAATGGTTTTGTATTGAGAATCAACAAATTGGAAGGGAAAGATATGGTTGTAGGCACATCGACAGAACAAATCATTTCAGTTATCACAAACACAAAGCAATTTCAAAAAATGTGTCCACTAGGTTTATTAATGTTTTTTGCAGTCCTGTTTTTACACTAAATTTAATTTAACTAAAGTAAATTTAGGATATTTGGGATTGGTTTCTGTTAGCACAACCACATATCAAAAAATATTTTAAAATTTGCACCTTTTTGCCAAACAACTAATGCGCCCTTTTCGAAAAAAACCTCCAAATTTACCGGAAGCCGTTGAAAAAACCCTCAGTCAGATTTATTACATTTTATTGCTTAAAACCTCCCGAAATCCTCCCCTCTAAGAATATCCTGAAATCGCTCGACCCGATATGTTTATGAATCAAACAAACAAAAAGAACGCATATAAAACCTCTCCCACTGAAATACAAACAAAAAGAAGAAGAAAAAACGTACACCGCGAGACATTAACCTTGCTCCATTATCGGTGAGCAATGTGGCACTGAAGTGAACACCATGAAAATCACAGGACTAAAACGGAAAAAAAGAGGCGAGGGGAGACTCTCCAACGAATGTGTTATTGTCTGGAATGAGGAATCCGGAAACCTTTCAAAATTGTGAGGAAAAGTTTGTGTATATTTTTAGGATTCTTTTTAATTTCAAATATCCTTTCCTTGCCAATTTCTTTGTTTTCTCAAATCAAAATAACTTCAAAGACTTTCCTCTTTCTCTACTCATATGCGAGGTTTCGCTTCCTTCACATCAGCTCCTCAGTTTGGCCTGGTAAAAAGGTGGCTCTTTTGGAGTAACAAAAGCAAAAACGACCATCAAAAGGGGACACCAATAAACAAGGACCAGGACCTCAACCCTTGAAACAGCAAAAACAGCACGATATGTTGTGCCTGAGGCTAATATGCAGAAATTGAAACATATCAGGAATATGTTGGGGAGTTTCACTCACTCACACGTGATACTTGCCCTTTGCGCTGGTCGTAGTGACACGCGGATCCCAGTTGGAAAATCGATAGCCATTAAAAATGCAGTCAAGTTTATGTTTTGTTTGCCATGGTTGAGGGCGCGAAAGTGGGGTGTTTTTGAACGGGGTGGTGAACCGTGAAGATGTATTACATGTCCTTGTCCTTCAGCAGGTGGACTCGGGGAGAGTTTTTCATGACTATTTGAATTATTTAAAATGAATGGAATGGATATTATTTGGTTCAGAAAATCATGATTTTCAATGAAGTTCTAAAGCTCTATTAATTTGATCCAACGCGTCAAACAATCAATTTCTCGGTCCTTGACCTGTTGTGAGTGCTAAGAATAACTATTTACACCCCAAAACAAAACCATTCCGACATCAAGATTCGTGCCCCCTCTTCTCCACGATGATAACGTTCATTAATTACTTCCATTCACATAGGATGTCACCTTCAGCGATACACAACGCACAGCTAGGATACATAGAATCGGATTGGCCATTGGCCAAATCGAATCCAAAAGGGGGAAAACCCCATTAGCTAGCCCGATATCGGATAAAGTCGCCGCAATAAAACCTTCAGGCCCAAAAATCTAGAGCAGTTAGTGTGCCCGACAAAGAAACACCCAAATACATACACAACTTTTAGAGAAAGGACCACAACAAAAATAGTAATAATAATAATGAAACAATAACGGCTGGTCTCTCTCTTAATTAAGGCAATGTTGTTAACGACAGCCAAACTAAACCAAATGATGTTGAGGAATTAGAAGGGAAGAGGTGGGAGGTCATATCGATCAGGAGATTAGTCGAGCTTCACTGTTTTTTTTTTTTTAGGTTTCCAGCTTAGGAAGTTGTGGAATTTGGGTCCACTTCCGAATGTGCTTAGGTTTATGCGCGACAATGTTATCCGGGGGTTTTCATAATTCTTATAAAAAAGGAGCTTTGGATAAGTAAGTGGATAAGTCGCTTTTAATATCCTTGAAAAATCCACTATAATATAAGCAATTATTTCAGTAACATCGAAAAATGACCACCAGAAATTTATCAGGGACAATTTTTTCCCGCGGTTTATTTTTTTATTTGTTTCATCCTTAATATCAAATCTAGGTTCTGCGACCCCATTTCAGTAAATTTTGGCTGGCAATCAATCACCAGGTACATAACTTAATACATTTTTTGTTTCAAATTATTTCAGAGCATTTTTTGAGTCATGTTTGAGCGCAACGACCCAAAACAAGACAACGAAGAGACAAAAAAAAATAAAAAAATAAACTAAATCAAAAATGAACTTTTTTCAAAGCCATCTAGCAATTTTCCACGGAAACCGGAAATGGATTTAATGTGTATTTGTGGAATTAGATTTTTTTTATTAGTTCCCAAATTCAGTTTTTTTTATTTGTTGAAATATTTGGATTAAATGCACTTTTTGAGCCATACAGCAGACGGGCTAAAAATTACCACGAGTTTGGAGAATTGTTATTTTCTGATTTTTTTAACCCTGTTGACCCTGAAAATAAATTAATTAAAATTTTCATCAAAAAAAAAAATTGTAAGATTCCTAAATAAGTCTCCAACCTCGTCAAAATTAAAGTGAAAAAACTTTTACTTCTACACGGCGTTCACGCACGCTAAAAAATATTTCTTTTTTTTTCCATTGGTTGCAATTGTTATCTAGAAAACATGGATTTTTTTTCCAAAATAATCTCCCTTGATTTGAAGCTTCAAAAAATAGAAACGTCAAATTCGTTTAAAAATTTGGCAACAAAAAAAAAGATTTGAAAATTAAACAACTTTTTTGACCATTTTTTTTAAGAACATTTTTTACTTTGATTTTTCAATGGAAATAGATGAGCAGTTCTCTCAGATTTCGGTCATTCGATTTTTTTTTGTATTTTTTAATCCGACTGAAACTTTTTTGGTGCCTTCGGTATGCCCAAAGAAGCCATTTTGCATCATTAGTTCGTTCATATAATTTTCCATACAAATTTGGCAGCTGTCCAAACAAAAATGATGTATGAAAATTCAAAAATCTGTATTTTTTGTAGGAATTTTTTGATCGTTTTGGTGTCTTCGGCAAAGTTGTAGTGTACGGACTACACTGGAAAAAATGATACACGGTTATTTTTTATTTCACTTTTTGTCACTAAAACTTGATTTGCAAAAAAACACTATTTTTATTTTTTTTATTTTTTGATATGTTTTAAAGGACATCAAATGCCAACTTTTCAGAAATTTCCAGGTTGTGCAAAAAATCTGTGACCGAGTTATGAATTTTTGAATCAAAATTAAATGTTATTCTCGGTTTAAAAATTTTGAAAATATTTTTTTTCGAATAGCTCGGAAAATTTCACGAATGTTGAAATGAAAAACTGCGACTATTTTCAAAAAAGTCACCTAAAAATGGATTTAACTTGAAAACGGTGCAATTTATCAAAATTTCACTTAGGTACTTTTTGATTGCAAATTTAATTTTACATCGAAAAATGAAGTTTGAAATTTTTTTGCGACGAATATTTCGATTTTTTGAAAAAATCAGTATTTATTCAAAAATTCATAACTTTGTCAAAGATTTTTTGCACAACCTGGAAATTTCTGGAAAGTTGGCATTTGATGTCCTTTAAAACATATCAAAAAATAAAAAAATAAAAATAGTGTTTTTTTGCAACTCAAGTTTTAGTGACAAAAGTTAAATAAAAAATCACCAAATTTTTTTTACCATGTATCGTTTTTTTCCAGTGTAGTCCGTATCTATACCTACAACTTTGCTGAAGAGACCAAATCGATCAAAAAATTCCTTCAAAAGATACAGATTTTTGAATTTTCATACATCATTTTTGTATGGACAGCTGCCAAATTTGTATGGAAAATTATATTAACGAACTAATGATGCAAAATGGCTTCTTTGGGCATACCGAAGGCACCAAAAAAGTTTCAGTCGGATTAAAAAATACAAAAAATAAAATTGAAGGAAAAATACCGATTTCGCAGAGAATTGCTCAGATGTGAAATCAACTAAATACAATTTATAATTTATTTACTTGCGTTTGGGATTAAGAATGTTGAAACTTAATTTGGATAGAAATTAAGGGGTTACATACATGTAAATTTGCTAAAATGTCAGAGATTGGTATGAGCAAACATTTCATCTTTTTTTTAATCTTTTTGCAGAGCATTAACATATACATTTTCATCTATTAACAAAATAAATATGAAGACATTTGGATGTACCATTGCCGAGATAAAGCTATTTTAAGTTAGCAGTTTCAAAAAACGGGTGCCACGATCCCTCAACACTGCGTTGACCAAATCGGCTCAAAATTTTGGTGAAGACTCACTGAACGGGTCCGTGTGCATGACGAAGGCCGATTCTCAAAAAGTTTATTTTAAAAAAAGATAAAAATATTTGTCTGTTTTTTACATAAAAAAACTACAGTTTTTGATTTTTGAAATTTTTTAAAAGCCTAAATTTCAAAATCGGGCTTCGTCATGCACACGGGATATGTCTTGAGAGTCCTCACTCCAAATTTCAGCCAATTTGGTCCATTCCATCTCGAGATATCGTGGCACCCGCAAATCAACTCGGTGTTTTGAGAAAAACGCTCACAAAGATTGACGGTTCGCTTTGCGCATGTCAAAACTTTAAACTTAAATCGTCTTCAACTCACTTAAATCTTGAAATATCTTTATGAAACTTTTAGGAGTGATTGGAAATCATCTTTTGAAAGGATTTAATAAATAATCGGAAATATATTTTTTTGAGATTTTTTACGTGTATGTAACCCCTTATTTGTTATGTAGAGTGCTGCTAGAACCTTTTTTTCTGCAGATCAATCTTTAACATTTGTAAGTCACGGCTTAAAGTTGTCTTTTTTTTTACATAAAAGATGTACTCATTCCCAGGTGTAATATACCATGATTATTTTACTGTGTTTTTTTCGACAGGTTTTTCAGATTTTTTTCTCAATACCTGTAATTTTCAAAAGGGGAATCCGGATTAAACACATTTCACAACATAATGTTTGGCGCCATCACCTGGGCGTCGGCCAGCAATGTGCGTGCCGTGCCAGAAAACTTGCCCGCGCAATTATAACTCCGTTGTTGGTACAGAAATAGTATTCGAATTTCTTTTGCGCAATTTCTTAATTTTCTCAACCCCGCAATTAAGGAATCTCCCCCCATATAAAAAAATAAAAGCAAAGTCTTCCAGGGTACAGAGAGTTTTGCAATTGCTCACCCTCCCTTAACTTATAAGGTATACAGTGCGACAAGCAACCTGACCTAACCTCGGTCCCTACAAGTTCCACCACCACCGATTCCAGAAACCCAAAAGCCCACAAAACACGCGATTCTTCGGCATTTCACCCTCCCCAAACCGCATCAAAAGTCTACCTCGCGGCCAGAATGGATTCTAATTTACATGGTGTCGATTTCTGGAAAAGTCAGGGAAAACCTGGAATTGTCAGGGAATTTTATTTGACCTGGAAAAGTCAGGGAAAGTCAGGGAATTTTAAGCTGGGTCAGGGAATTTCGATGATCTTAAAAATATTACTACAAAATTTCATTTCTTTTTGAAAATTCGCCCTTGATGATGTATTTGAATGTCTTCCAGGCCAACATTGATAATATTTAATTTTTTATATTGGTCAGTCCGGAAGGAACGCGAAACTCCATATAAAAAAGGTTATGAAGAAAAGGAACAGCAACGAAAAATTGCATTTGGCGTTACTTTGCGCGTTGCTTGTTTGCAATATGTTTAAGTTTAAAAATCAAATAATTAATATTTGCTTTGGATTTGCGTTCAACTGAAAATTACAAATTACTAGCGCACACAGGGTGGGACAATATGAGGCAATTGCCCCACCATCCTCAGAGATTTGTTCTAAAATTGGTCGTTTGCTCAGCATATAGAGACCACAGAGAAAATCATAAATTTTGTCAGAAAAATTGAATGATTAAAAAAATCAAAGGTAAAAAAAAATCGAACATTTGAAAATTAAAAAAAAATCTAAAATTCTAAAGCTCAAGGATTCTAAATTTTTAAAATTCTGAAATTCTGATATTTTTTGAATTGTTGATTTCTTAAATTTTTAAATTATTATTCTAAAATTCAAAAAAAAAATTGTAAGGTTGGATAATTTTCCAAAATTTCACTCTTAATTTTCTCCCTGGGCTTTGTCATAATGAGTGTCATAGGTTTGATGCTTGTTTGGCAAAGAGTATGATTTGATTCGATGTGGAATTAAAATCGAAGTGTTCAGTATATTACTGAAGCTTCCATTTTTACACATGGACACCACTTCATGCTGCGAGAACCCACTTTGGCGTAGTCTCAGGGCTTAATCGATGGCCGGTAAGCTGTCATCGAGACAAGGAGGTTCTCTGATAGTGGAAATATCACATTTGTACAATGAACCGCTACATATGTGATTTTTCCCTATCTTAATGTGGGTGTCAGGTTAGGATGCGGGTTTAAAAAAATAGTGTTTGTAGAATTTAGGATTTTAACTATAAATATCAACTTTTTATACTTTGCCTTTAGTTATTTAGGGACAAAATTAGTAACAGTGAATTTAGTAATTCTATCAGAATCGATGATTTTCATTCAAGTAGCATAAAAACCATTCTGATTTGTCAAAATTTCCATAGAGTCTCGATCAATCAATAGTGAAATGATATCGGACTAAATTCGTTGATCTGTTGAACTAACGGTTGTCGGATTATGATTGTATCGACCATTGTTGCGAATCGAGGATCTACTGGAATTCTGACGAACAAATGGTCGTCTCTTTTTCAATTCACGACTTGTAAAATATAAACTGTTATTTTTTTTTTGTTTTTTAAAAGAAGCCAGACAGGTTTTAAAAGAAACGTTTTTTTTGGTTAATAATTAAAATGTCGGGGATTTGAGATAAGAGTAGCTTTCGGATAGTTTGCTTTAAATCTTGTATTCAATTCAAGTTAGGTAGTTATCCGCAAGTGAATATTTGGACTTATATGAATAATTGAACATTTTGGACTTATGAATAACACACAACTGTGCATTTATTCTAGAGTCAGATCCATACAGCGTCAGTGTTTATTTGGTCGAAGTGTACTAATTCATTGGCAGATCTGATTCTAGTTGTAATGTACGACAAGACTACTGACGGACGTGACAGGACGAGGGCCCAGTTTAGAGGTTTCGACATCAACGATGTGCGGCTGGATCACCCTCCCAAAAAAAAAAAAAAAAAAAAAAAAAAAAAAAAAAATTTCACTCTTAATTTTCTCAAAATTAAACTGAACTACCTATGATTTAAAAATGATCCAAAGTTATCTAATTTCGTGTAATCTTAAATGTAAGCAAAATAGTAGTGGTGAAATGGAATAAAAAATTAAAGAATTAAATTCAAAGAATTAAAATTCAAGAATTAAAGAAATAAAACAAAAATTTATGGAATAAACAGGATTGTTACGGACGGCGCGAATTTGGCGCGGATTTCGCGCGGCAGCAATTTTGATTAAAAAAATTGTAGAGAGATAAAATTACTTTCAACTTATAAAGAAAAATAGTATCAAGAAGCAGGATAATTTTTTTTTCGTTGAGTGCAAAAACTTCGATTTCTAATTAATTGAATTTCCTTCCGAAAATTTTTGATTGTATTTTCTCAATAAGAATCGTCGAAAGATGAAGATGAAGATTATGAAGAGATATTTTTTTTAAATGTGTTGTTGAGAATTTCCTTGGGCCTTGCCAGGGGAGTATTATATAGATCGTTATAGTACTCATTTTGTCAAGGGGCTATCCATAGTTCCGTCATGGTAATGAAATTGAGGGTTTAATTGTATTGTTCCAAATACTGTTAAAACTTCCATTTTATTAACACAATGGATATCGTTCCATGCTGATGAGAACCCGCTTTGCCGTAGCACCAAGGCTTATCGATGTCTTTTGGCTTAACCATCTAGAAGTCGCGTATTTTGGGCACTCTTAAAATGTCCTTACAACGTGTGTACAATGAATACTAACGCGACTGCGGGTGAGTTAAGCTGGCGTCGAGACCAAGAGGTTCTCCGATAGTGGAAATATCACAAATGTACAACAAACCGCTACATATGTGACTTTTCCCCTATCGAATGTGGGAGTTAGGTTAGGACTTAGTTTTCAAAAAAATAGTTTCTCATTCGAATTCCAAATTCAAATTAAAATTGGGTCTTTGAAGATTTTACATTTAGTAATTTTAGGAATTAGATTAAAGATAACAATTATCAGAATTACATTAGGCAGTTAGCGGGGCAAGTAATACAGCTAGAATCGTTAATTTTCATTCATGTTGAGTACTGTTCTGATTTGTCAAAGTTGCCATAGCGTCTCGATCAATCAATAATGAAATGATATCGGACAAAATTCGTTAATCTGTTGAACTAACGGTTCTCGGATTATGGTTGTATCGACCATTGTTGCGAATCGAGGATCTACTGGAGTTTTGACGATCAAATGGAGCCTAACATTTCAAAAGGGCGCATGGGTTTTGTGAGCAGGATAGTGTGTCCCTTTCACTTAAATGATAGTTTTCATATAGTGTGAGAGGGTTACACTCTTGTTTACAAGAGTTATGTGCCCTAATGAAATGGAAGGCACGAAATGGTCGTCGATTTTCTCATTCACGACGCCTGTTTAACTGTTCACGTCGACGCCTGGAACTGTTCATTTATGTTTATTGGTTTTGGAAGCGGCAAGACAGGTTTAAAGGCTTTGTAACTAAAAATTTTGGGGATTTAAGATTAAAGTTATTTCAGATAGTTTAGTTAAGGTTTTGGCAGAAATGCTTCTAGGTGCAATGTACGACAAGACTACTGACGGACGTGACAGGACGAGGACCCCGTTTATAGGTTTTAACATCGAGATTTGTATTCCATAAACAAGTTATTTTATTTTTCGTTTTCCAGTGCGATTTTTTGATTCCATTTAGAGTTGGAATGCATAATAGTGTTTTGCTTTTTTTTTTTGAATAACTGCTTTAGAGTTCCTTTATTAGGTTTTAAATTTAGATAAACGTAACCGTTCAATCAATCCAAGTTCTTACCACTCACACCTACACTAATTTTCTTTCACCTTCCCCCTCCCAATCCCCTATATCTTCCGGTGGTGTTCATTTTGTATGCAATACTAGTTCGGCCACTACCCTTTTTTCCACAAGAAACCGGACTTGGATTGACTTGAGGCCGCGTCCCCCACCTTGCTCCGTAAAACGAAAACGAAACGATATTTTTTTTAAATGTGTTGTTGAGGATTTCCTAAATAAATGTATTACTACACTCAACTCATTTTTAAACATACTGACTCTGAATATTTAATTTCTTTTAAGTTTTGAGTAATGTTTTTTACCCTTATTTAGTATTCTTTTATACTGGAAACATTCAATTTTAATTTTGTGAATCTTAATCATAATTTAAACTTTTCCTGAAGATACAGATATTAGGATATAACAAAAAATAATAATTGGGGCATTTTCCAGTGGGTGTACTGTGTTTATATCCCAAATATGAGCTTCATTGGACGTAACAGAAGCTGGCCTCCGCCTTTGAAATTTAGATGGGATTCAACCAGTAGAAATATTTTTTTTAAATTTAAACATTCTTGAAGAAAAATAAAAAAAAAACAAAACATTTAAAAAAATACAGCTCCAACATTCATAATTAAATTATTCAGATTTTAGGAAATAAAATTAGGAAAAATAGTATTTAAAAACCAAAAAAAAAAAATTAATTCATATTTAAAAATATAAAAGATCCGAAATTTTCAAATTGAAAATTTAAAAATCTGAAAAAAAATCAAAAATATCAATATTTAAAAATAATTCAAGAGAACAAAAAAAATATTTTCTTAAATTCTTAAATTCTTAAATTCTTAAATTCTTAAATTCTTAAATTCTTAAATTCTTAAATTCTTAAATTCTTAAATTCTTAAATTCTTAAATTCTTAAATTCTTAAATTCTTAAATTCTTAAATTCTTAAATTCTTAAATTCTTAAATTCTTAAATTCTTAAATTCTTAAATTCTTAAATTCTTAAATTCTTAAATTCTTAAATTCTTAAATTCTTAAATTATTATTTTTTTTATAAAAATGCAATCAAAAATGGCATTGGCCTAATTCGTTTGAATTCTGCCAAAGGCAATCATTTTAAAATTAAACATGACTTCTAACTTTAATTCAAATTTTCAATTGATTTTTTTTTTTGGAAAACTTTTAACTTTAAATTTATTTTAGGAAATGAAGTGAAATTAACTAATCGTCATTTGAAACTTATAACAATTTTAATTATTAATTATGTCTAGAGTTTTTTTTTTTGAAGAGGTCCTATAAGCTATTGTGTTTAATATGTTAATAGGACCTTTAAAAAAAACTCTAGATTTTTTGGTAATCAAATCAAAATCAAACCATCCACATTCACGACCCTCGGGTCTTTTGTGGTCTCTATTGCAAGTTTCTGCTCGAACCTCGAAGGCTTGAATGGGGAGAGCACCCAAACCTCTTTCTACTCCAAGGAACCTTCCACCCCAGTGTTTGAACTGACGACCTTTGGATTGCGAGTCCAACCGCCGCCAGCGATTCCACCGGAGTAGGCTTGGTTTGGTGTGTTGTTTGTACTTATGGCATGGAGACGACTCCTACACCTGGAATGACTTAACAGCCTAACAACCAAGGCCGGGGCCGACATTTTACTTCCTCATCCGATGGAAGGTTGGAGCAGATGGGAATCGAACCCAGAATCATCCGCTTACAAAGCGGACAGCGTAACCATTCGGCCACGCACTGCCACCACTTTGGTAAAGGGCAACATTTAAAATGACATCACCAGATAACAAAAACATAGGACATTTTTATGGTTGCTCATTTTGGATGGTCGATAAGAAAAAATGGTTGACAAAATAAAAAAAAAGTTTTTAAGTTTTTGTAGAATCCATCGTTAAAAAAATAAAACAAAAAAGTCATTGAAGTTTTTCAATATCTTAAATTTTCAATATTCAAAAAGGAAAATGCATGAAACCATAAAAACGCTCTAAACAATATGTTAGTAAAAAATAGAAAATAAAAAAAAAGTTTGGTGGTCTGGAGAGGTCAGGGAAAAGTCAGGGAATTTTATTTTGGGATTTGGATCGACACCATGAATTAATTAGAGCAACAATAATCACATCAGAAACAATCGCTTGCAAGTTTTTTCGAACTTTTTTTTTTGCGTCCTTCCTTCCATGCTTGCAAACTATGACGACATCGTGTAGACATCACTAAATTAGATGGGGGAGAAACTGACATTTTAAACTTTATCAAATTTGCAGACCGATTTAGGCGAGGTCCTGGTTTAACCGCGTGCCAAACATGCATTAATTTCAGACAAGTCCCTGTGACGTCGTCGCCGGAGGCGACTAGTCAAAGTTACTTAACTTTTTGTTGTTGTTGTTGTGTAAATGTAGGATATTGGAAAAGTTTTGTTTGCGGTTTTTTGATGGGATTTCGTTGTTTTGATAGCACAAATCGTGATTTGTGGGACGATTCGGAGGAATGTTTTTAATGAAGTTGTCTATCTCTGGTGACCCATTAACCCGTTGGCGTTGAGAGAAGTGTAGGAATTTTTAAGTAAGTTTTGCCTTCCTCACCGCAATGAGGAAAGGCTATAAAATCACTCGGAAAATGAAATTCTAAATTTGAATACCTAGACCCACCTCCACGTATACATATCGACTCAGAATCAAATTCTGAACAAATGTCTGTGTGTGTGGTGGGATGTTGACCAATAAAGTTTGCACTGGATCATCTCGGCACTGGCTCAACCGATTTTGTCTGTTTTGGTCTCATTCGATCCGTCTTGGGGTCCCATAAGTCGCTATTGAAAATTATAAAGTTTAGTTAAGTACTTCAAAAGTTATGCTTAAATAACGATTTTAGCAAAAGTCCGGAAGATTGTAAAAAGGGTGGTTTTTGAAAGAAACCCCACCAAGTTATACATTTTTAGAAAGGTATGTAAAAGACATTTTTAACGAGCTTAAAAGATCGAAGATCTGACAACCCTCTCAAAAGTTATAAGCACTTAAGTGTTATTTATGCACTAATTGGAAGCCGGATCTCAGATATTGTGATGAAAACGTGGTCCGGATCTATCATGCGATCTGCCGTTGGATATGTAATCAAAAGACCTTTCCAACGAGTTCAAAAGATTGAAGATCCGGGGCACTCAACGGTGCACCAACTCGCCCGTATCTCGAAGATGGTGAAGCGCGGTTTCCTGGCGGGGAAGTCGACCGGCATGATCCTTCTCGACGTCGAAAAGGCCTACGACTCCGTGTGGCAGGACGCCGTGGTCTACAAGCTCTTCCGCTCGAACCTCCAGCCGTTCCTGGTCAAGATCGTCGAGACGTTCCTGACAAAGCGGTCGTTTACGGTGACGGTGAATGGCGAGCGTTCCTCCGTCCACAACATACCCTTCGGCGTGCCCCAAGGATCAGTGCTGAGCCCGACTCTCTACAACATCCTTACCTCCGACGTGCCGATGATCGATGGAGTGTCGTACGCATTCTTTGCGGATGACACTGCTTACTTGGCATCGGATAAGGACCCGAAGATCGTCGTCACCCACCTGCAAGCGGCACAGAACAACCTCGAGGAGTTTCAGCGGAAGTGGCGCATCAAGCTGAATGCTGGGAAAACCCACTCCATCTTCTTCACCAGGAGGCGTGCTGCTCGGCACCTTCCCCGCAGATCGATCAGCGTCGACGGCCAGCCTGCAACGTGGGACGACGAAGTCACGTACCTGGGAGTGGTGCATGACAAGAAGCTAAAGTACGACAAGCACGTGAACAACATCATCGGGAAGGTGGATCGGTCCACCAAAGCGCTCTACTCCCTGCTGAATCGGCGGTCGAAGCTGAGCATCAATAACAAGTCGCTCGTTGTCAAGTGCATCATCCGTCCAATGCTGACCTACGCTGCTGCGGTCTGGGGCAACTGCGCCAAATCGCACCGTAAGCGACTCCAGGTGAAGCAGAACAAGCTGCTCAAGATGGTGCTCAACCTGGACCCGTGGTACCCGACCGACGATCTACACAAGCTGGCCGGCGTCGACACCATCGACGCAAGCATCGAAAGGGCAACGAGAACCTTCAGGACTTCGTGTGGGATGTCAACGAATCCGCTTTAACCGCCTTTTCCAGATTAGCGTACTCTTGGCGGGTACGTGCCTTCGTCGCTCTCGTTCTCGCACACACAATGGCTGCCTTAGGTGGGAAAAGTTATCCCGTAGATGGTTATCCCGGGAATAATTTATAGCGCTATGGCGGCCATCTTTATGGCATGCGGGATAACTTGTCATGGTTATCCCAGGAACAATTTTTAAGAGAGATTCCAAAACTTAAAAAAAAACGAACAATTAACATTACCTGGACATGTTTCTTGGCAAAATTTATTGCCCTACATTCCTGGAGTATGAAAATTTGGATGTGAATGAAAAAAATTCCAGGAATATTGTAACATAAAATATTTCTTTATGGCATGCGGGATAACTTGTCATGGTTATCCTGGAGGGAACAATTTTTAAGAGAGATTCCCAAATCTTAAAAAGAAAACGAACAATTTACAGTAACCTGGACTTGTTTTCTTGGCCTAAATTTTTGTCCTACATTCTGGGAGTAATGGATTATTTGGATGTGGAATGATAAAAAATATTCAGGGAATATTGTAACATAATTATTGTAATTAATATTTATTTAAATTTAATAATTCCTTCTGGGATGGGTGACTCTGGGTCATTCCCTGGACATGAAATGGGCAAAACATGTTGCCCTACATTC